>NC_080175.1:3665903-3745903 GCF_950295315.1 Erinaceus europaeus
AACCCTGAAGGCAAAAGAAATTATGAATAAATTAATTTTTTATCTTTATTTATTTGCTGGATAGAGAAAGTCAGAAATTGAGAGGGAAGGGGGTGATAGAGAAGGAGAGAGACAGAGAGACACCTGCAGCCCTGCTTCACCACTTGTAAAGCTTTCCCTCTGCAGGTGGGGGCCAGGGGCTCAAACCTGGGTCCTTGCACACTGTAACATGTGCGCTCAACCAGGGGCACCACCACCTGGCCCCGAATAAATAAATTAATTAATTCTACCACATATAGATATAGTTCCTCTCTGACTCCCTCCTCAGAGACAGAAGTGGCCCCTCTCACTGAGCAGGACACACCCGCCCCTCTCCTGCCGCCCTGCCCTGACCCCTTTGTCTGGCTTGATTTCTGCATTTGCTCCCATCCCTGTGGTCCCTGTGAGGACACACTCTCCAGAGGTCACCCTGGCTCCACCTGGCACAGCCAAGGTGCTGGCATAAAGCAGGTCCCCCTTCCCCAAAGAAGCGTTTGTTTTGTGACCGAAGGAATCTGCAGGTCCACCATGTAAACTGAAGGCAGAGGACAAGGGCTTGGTGTTTGCCTCACTGGGGAGGTAGGGTGAGCAGTGGGAGATGGCAAAGTTTGTCAGTTTACAAGACTGAGGACTCACACGGGAGGCTGTGGAGGAGTCCTGTGGAAGAGTCCCTGGTGACCGAAGCTGCTGGTGATGGTTGTGGAGAAGAGTTAATCATGCTTCTACATCTTCTTAAAGTCTGAGAGTAACTCTTGCCCTAATTCTGCTTCCTAGTTCTAGTCTTCACTCTGACATCACCTTCCCAGACAATATTTCTTGTCCACCTGCATGTTAACGATGCAGCTCAAGCAAAAATTACTAAAGTCCTGGGCCCCTAAGGACAGACCTAAAATAGACTTCTAGCTTCTCTCCACCCTAAGGTCCTACTTTTTGGTTCCTGTTTATTAACGTCTTGTTATTAACGTCCTGTTTATTAACGTCTTGTCCTGCTTTATATCTTACTGGCTTTCAGCTACCAAGTTGAGTTTCTGGTCTAATAGACCTCTAATCCATTTTAATTTAACCTTGGTGTTTGGTATTAGGTGGTGATCTAATTTCACTTTTCTACATGTGGCCATCCAGTTTTCCCAGCACCACCTTTAACCCATTGAATGGTTTTGGCCCCTTTGTCACTTATTAGATGGGTGTGTGTGTGTGTGTGTGTGTGTGTGTGTGTGTGTGTGTGTGTGTTCAATGCTGGGGTTTCTGGGTCCCTTTGATTCAGGTGTCTATTTTCAGTTCAGTACCATGCTGTTTTGATTACTATCAAAGCAAAATTCTTATAAGGATGACTATTCAGATTTGACTGTTGCTGCCATAATTTTTCATCCTGTGGACTTATACTGAAAAGCTTTACCTGAAGATGGACCTGGGGTGCTAGTAGGGGCCTGAGAGTTGTTTTAATAACTGAGATCTGGTGATTTTGGAAGGAAGAACTTTTTACATTCAATTATCAGGGTGCCCAGAGTTTACTAACCAATTACTTAAGCTCCAGCATGAGGTTTTTCTTGATAGTTCTGAACCCAGAATATATCACAGGAGCGAGGAAGGCACTTACTTTTAACCTCTTGCGGGGGGGAGGGAAGGGAATTAAGTGAAAAATCAGATCAGAAGATTTTGACTGTTTTCCTTAAGGGCCCTGTGCGACTGGAGACCAGCTCTCAGGATAATGGAGCACTTCTCTGAGAGAAAAGGGGAGGGGGGTTAAGATGCTGAACAGAAAGCAAGATTTCCTTAGTTTCCAATAACCTGTAGTCTTTAGGCTGTGGCATTCCTACAATCAATATTTTTATCTCCGCCAAGGCAGAGTTCATTCATTTTGCTATGCATACAGCATCACGAGAGCCCATTGTTTTTCACAAAATAGTGTCTGCCCCTACCCTGTCATTATAATGAATTCTTCTAGAGACATGGAGAGCTGAGAAAATTGTAAACTCCTGTTTGAACCAGTCTAATTTCCAGCCATTTTAATGAATTTTTTTTTAAGGACCAAAAAAAAAACCACCCCAACAACAGCTGTGTTCATCATTGCTGCCTTCAAGTAGTACAGATCTGACTGCTCTTTAGGTAATCAATTTCCATGAATTACTAATAACAGTCATAAAACCAGCTCAGACTTCTGGGCTGGGCAACTCAACAGGTCCGTGTGAGCGTTCATTTGCATGAAAAGAATCTTCCCAGGACACACGATGGAGAGCTCTGACTCCCTGCTTACATCTGTGTGCAGGATGTGGTCTGTACATGGTGTGTGCTTACCCACGAGGCTTCTAATTGCACAATTAAGGCTTATCCCAGCATTCGTAGGTCAGATGTTCTAGTTTAATCTCAGATTTTAATGTCTCAGCTCTCAACCTCACAGGGAAATATTTGGAAAATGTGTGGTTGTAACCTGGAACAGACTGGCTTTTTTTTTTTTTTGCTGGGTCCTACGCTGAAATGCTGTTTACAGAACTCTCCTTGAATCGGGTGGAATTTTCTATATAGAATAGCTTCTCTGCTAGGCTGGCTTTGAAATCTGCATGAGAGAGCTTTTGTTGTGGCAGTCTTCTAACTCTTTTTTTTCTTTTAGATTTATTTTCTTCTTTTAAAAAATTATTTATTTATTACAGGGTAGAGACAGGGAGAAATTGAGAGGGGAAGCAAGCAGGAGATAGACACTTGCAGCCCTGCTTCACCACTTGTGAAGCTTTCCCCCGGCAGGTGGGGACCCTGGGTCCTTACACACTATAATGGGGCCGGGTGGTGGCACACCTGGTTGGGCGCACATGTTACAGTGTGCAAGGACCCGGGTTTGAGCCCCCGGTCCCCGCCTGCAGGGGGAAAGCTTCATGAGTGGTGAAGCAGGGCTGCAGATGTCTCTCTGTCTCTCTCTATCACCTTTCTCTCTCTCAATTTCTGGCTTTCTCTATCCAATAAATAAATAAAGATAACAAAAAAAATGTTGGTCACTACACCAGGTCCCCTGCATTGCTTGATGCTGTGGTCTATTTACATAATCATTGCTTTGCCTGAGACCCGCCCTGCCTGCAGGGGATTGCTTTATCCCATTGGTTAGAACCTTCGCAACAGCCACTATGGAAGCTTTTTACCTTCACACTCTTTTCTTTTCTTCACCCCCTCTCCTAGCCATTTCCTTTTCCAACCTGCCACTTCCATTTCAAAAGATATAAAGGCGTCGTCTGTGATCAATAAAGGCATCGCACTGTGTTCCCGAAATACCGCCTGGTCCTGGTTTTCTCACTATTTATTTGCATTCTCTCTATATATTTATTTATTTATTCGTGTAGGTGTAGGGGACCAGATTGGGTGACGAGACGTCAAGCGTTGAACAGGGTGGGCGAAGATCTCCGCGTATATTGGCAGGTCCGGTCGAGCGTAGACGTGGGAAATGAACTTAGATGATGCCGCATCCCGACGAATATCTGGCGGGGCGATGTTGCTAAGAACTGGCAGCCATGGGACCGGGGTGGAACGGATGGTTCCAGAAATGATCCTCATGGAGGAATATAATTTGGAATCGACCAAGTGGACATGGGGGCTGCGGAACCATCCTGGGGCACAGTATTCTGCAGTGGAATAGCATAATGCCAGAGATGATGATCGCAGTGTGGAAGCGCTCGCGCCCCATGAGGAGCTGGCCAGTCTTGCAATGATGTGATTCCTCGCGCCCACCTTTGCTGCAGTTTTTATGAGATGTTTGTGAAATGACAGAGTGCGATCGAGAGTAACGCCAAGATAGACTGGTTGGGCTTCACGCCGGATCCTCGTATCGCCAAGCTGCACATGAAGCTCACGCGAGGCCGAGGCATGGTGTAGATGGAAAACAGATGATACCGTTTTTGCAGTGCTAGGGATTAGTCACCATTTTTTACAGTAATCAGATATCAGAGACATGTCTTTCGTGAGTGTTTCCTCGAGGATGTCGAACTTGAATGTCACCCAATCTGGTCCCCTACGCCTACACTGAACTTCTCTGTTCCAGTCTCTTGGAAACAGAGCTGTCAGTCAGCTGACGTAAAGAACAAACACTTCATCACAGACCCCTGCGAGCGCCAACCCGGCTTTGACCTAGCACGTTATGATTGGGCCCTCCTCAATCGCTATCGAACAGGCCATGGCCGGTGCGCCGCTATGTTCCATCGCTGGGGAGCCAGAGACGACCCGAACTGCCCCTGCGGCTCCAGACAGACTATGACCCACAATGTCAGCGACTGCCACCTCTCCAGATTCAAAGGAGGTCTTGAAACTTGACATCAGGCTCAACCTGACGCTGTTGACTGGCTACGGAAGAAGGGCAAACGCTAGAAGAAGAAGATTTATTTATTATTGGATGGAGACATAAATTTAGAGGGGAGGGGAAGATAGAGAGGGAGAGAGACAGAGAAACACCTGCAGGCCTCCTTCACCACTTGTGAAGATTTCCGCCTGCAGGTGGGGACCAGAGGCTTGAACCTGGGTTCTTGCGCACTGTGATGTGAGCTCTTTATTCGCATTCTCTAGTGTTCATTCATCCAGCTCCCAGGATCTGAGCATGTAAAGGCTGTGTCCATGTGACACTTATGAGTACAGTGACTGAGATCCCTCCAGTGGCTAAAGTTCTAGATTGTGAATCTTGGTGGAGAGAAATATCAGTTCATAAATATGCAAGATGCCCTCAAGCTGAGAGACCTATCATCGTGGTTTTATTTGTCAGATGCTGAAGAGCAAAAACCATCCTCCTGAGAGCTGGGGCTTTCAGCAGAAACTGCCTTCTAGGAAAGGGAAAAGACAAAACACACAAGCAGCTCTCACAGAGCTGGCACAAGGACTGGTTGGGTCTCAGTTATTTGCCAGAAGAATATCCGGCAGAAATAAAAGACCAAGTAAACAGCATTATTTAGACTGCAAATAGCAATCCATGCCCTCTGCAACTTTAATCTCTTTGATGGGAGAGGCCAGGAAATTCAGGCAGGGGCTGAGTCGGACATGTTTTCATGGGGGGTCACACCAGTACTTGTTTTCAGCCTTTTTAAAAAAAAAATTTATTTATTTATTTATTTTTATTTATAAAAAGGAAACATTGATTAAACCATAGGATAAGAGGGGTACAACTCCACACAGTTCCCACCACCAGAGCTCTGTATCCCATCCCCTCCCCTGGTAGCTTTCCTATTCTTTAACCCTCTGGGAGTATGGACCCAGGGTCAGTGTGGGAGGCAGAAGGTGGAAGGTCTGGCTTCTGTAATGGCTTCCCCGCTGAACATGGGCATTGACAGGTGGATCCACACTCCCAGCCTGTCTCTCTCTTTCTCTAGTGAGGTGGAATTCTGGAGAATTGGAGCTCCAGGACACATTGTTGTGGTCATCTGTCCAGGGAAGTCTGGTCGGCTTCATGCTAGCATCTGGAACCTGGTGGCTGAAAAGAGAGTTAACATACAAGGCCAAACAAATTGTTGACCAATCATGAACCTAAAGGCTGGAATAGTGCAGATGAAGAGTTGAGGGGTCCTCCATTTTGTAGACAGCTAGTAGGCATATTGTAGCTGTATTCCAAAGGGCCTGTGGTTATACTATTATTTTTCCCTGAGCCTGATGTCTGATATGCAGGTGGATCCAAGTTATTCTCTGGGGAGATGATGTCATGGCTGGAAAAGGACCAGAAAACTGGATCAGGGAAGAGAGTAGCTCCCTAATATGGGAAAGGGGTATAAAGATTGTTGACTGTAAACCCCATCAATTTGATGTGATCTGGGACCCATGTTCAGCTTAGGAGCCTGTGTGAACTCTGCATCCCTGTAGATCTGAGCTCACATTCTGTGGTCATGAGTAGGAACGTTCCAAGCTGCCCCAATATCAGGACCCATCTTCCTCAGGTGGAGCATAGAGTATGTTGTCCAGCCTCTCTTCAGAGGATGGAACATTCTCCACCATTGTTGATCCAGGTTAAGGGCAAGGTCCTATGGGGGCCCACAAAGGGGGTTATTTTGTTGTTCCTGATAGAGATAACTGGTTACAATGGAGAGAGGGATTTATTCAAGGTCTAGGCCCATCATGTCTCTTTGAGAATCTCAGGACTCCCCGATTAAGGCCCCAGCTGGTGGGGTGGCCTGATAGTGACTAAAGTGTCATCATTAAAGTATGCCAGTCTCTTGCCCTTATTCAGCTTTTGCAGTCCTTGCTTTGATAAGGTTAGCTTTGGAGTGAGTGAGAGAACTGTAATAGGAATTAAGTGAAGAGGGTATCTAAATCTAATTAGATACTATTTTATTTTTAATTTATTTTAGTAATTTAATTTATTTTTAAATCTATTTTATTTCATTTTAAACTTTATTTTATTTTTAAATTTTTATTAGTGATTTAACCATGATTAACAAGACTGTAAGATAATAGGGGTACAATTCCATATAGTTTCCTCCACTAGAGTTCTGTTTCCTGTCCCTTCCTTTTGAAGCTTCCCTATTCTTTATCCCTCTGGAAGGATGGACCAAAATTCTTTATGGGGTGCAGAAGGTGGATGGTCTAGCCTCTACAGTTATTTCTCTGTTGGACATGGGCGTTGGCAGGTGGATCCACACCCCCAGCCTGTTTTTATCTTTCCCTGGTGGGGCAGGGCTGTGGGGAGGTGAGGTTCTTGGACACATTGGTGAGGTCATCTATCCAGGGATCTCAGATTGGAATCATAGTAGCATCTGCAACTTGGTGGCTGAAAGGTGGCAAGATTTAAAACAGGACAAATTGTTTCATAATCAGGAACCTAAAAGTAAGAACAGAGCAGATGGAACTAAGGGTCTTTCTTTATGTGAGAAGAATCAAGGAAGTCTATTTTAGGTATATTCCAATGGGCCCATGACTTTACTAATGTTTACCTGAGCCTGACAGCTAACATGCAGATAGACTAAAAACATTGTCTGGGAAGATAGTGTCAGAGTCGGGAATAGGGCTAGAAAGCTGGATCAGGGCAGAGAGTAGCTCCCAAATTTGAGGAAAGTATATAAACACCATTAACCACATTAAAAACCACATCAATCTGACCTACAGCCCATGTCTATTCATACTTTGTTCTTTCTAATATATTACATTCTCACAGGCATGTGTCCTTGCCTTGATTCAGTTTCCCTAATAATCAGTATATATATATAGATACTTGTTGGCAACCTGATTCTCCTCTTCGGTGAAGATCTGTTCAGATTCTTTGTCTTCAGTGTGGTTGTTTGTTGCTGAGTTTCATGAACTCTGTGTTTTGGTTATGAGTCCCCTGTCTGAAGTGCCCTGTTAAATTCTTTTCCCACTCAGTAGAACAACTTTTTTGTCCTGGTGATGCTTCCTTCTCTGCTGTGTAAACTTTTCAGTTTGGTGTAGCCTCAATGCTTTATTTTCACTTTTGTTGTCCTTGCTGTTGGACTCGAGTCTCTGAAGACATTTCTGAAGCAATTATGGTGGTACATTTGGTCAACTTTTCTTTTACTCACTTTATAGCTTCATGTCTAAAATCTAAGTTTTTGATTCATTCTGAGTTGGACTTGCTCAGTATTTTAAAAACGGACTTATTTTAAAATATGGACATCTCTTTCCTAGACATTTCTTCAAAGAACACAGAAACACCTATTCAAAGAGATTTATCTGCATCTCCTTAAAGCAACTGTATTTATAATAGCCCCAACCTGGAAGCAACCCAAATTCCTAGTGGCAGATGAGTAGTCAAGGAAGTTGAGAAATCTATCTAAGCTGTAAGAAACGACAGGACTTTCCTTTTGGCTCCAACTTGCTTGGAACATGAAGGAGTCATGTTAAGTGAGGTAAGTCAAGAGAAGGATCTCCCTCACAGGTGGAGCTTAACAACAACAACAAAAAGGGAACAGACAGCGTGGAACTCTAGTAAGCTATGGTCTAGTACAACAGATCCCAGGACTCCAAAGGAGGAAGGTTGGACGGGCTGTTCCCTGGTGAAGGGGTTGGGCATCCAGTGTTCCCTGGTGAAGGAAGAGGGCAAGTTGGTAGAGGGCGTGGTGTGTTGACATCCATCCTGGGGACATGTGAAATTGTATACATGTGATAGTGTTATTATAAATCAACATTTCCCCAGTAATGTGATCTATTAAAAATAAGAACCAGGGAGTCGGGCTGTAGCGCAGCGGGTTAAACGCAGGTGGCGCAAAGCACAAGGACCGGCATAAGGATCCTGGTTCGAACCCTGGCTCCCCACCTGCAGGGGAGTCACTTCACAGGCGGTGAAGCAGGTCTGCAGGTGTCTATCTTTCTCTCCTCCTCTCTGTCTTCCCCTCCTCTCTCCATTTCTCTCTGTCCTATCCAACAACGACAACAACAATAAAACAATAAGGGCAACAAAAGGGAATAAATAAATAAAATAAATATAAAAATAAATAAATAAAAAATAAGAACCAAGGGTGGGGGTAGGTAATGCAAACAGAATCTCATGCCTGAGGCTCCAAAATCCCAGGTTCAATCCCCTACACCGCCGTAAGTCAGAGCTGGGCAATGCTCTGGTAAAACAAAAGAATCAACAAGCAGTCTGTGAGGTAGCTTCCAGGTGGAGCTCAGGTCTTGCACACATGAAGTCCTGAGCCCCGTCCCCGGCACCATGGATGCCTGAGGAGAGCTCTGGTCTCTTCCTCTCTTGCCAAACTTATATAAACACACCTTAAAGAAAAGAATCATTGGTTATTATTGATACTGATCTGTCATATTGAAAAGTATGCCACCCCGGTCATACTTGGAGCTGTCATCTGTTGTCATGACAACTGTGGATTGCCCACAGGGGCGTGCAGAGACCCTGCAGCGTCACCCTGTGAGGGTCTAAGTTCGGGGCGGGGGGGGGTCAGAGGCACAGACCTGGGTGGGAGGAAAGGCTGATGGGTTTGCCCAGGAGGAGGAGGAGTTGCAGAGCTGATCTCCTCGGAGAAATGGTGTTAATAGTGTGACAACAAGATTTGCCATTGGGGCCAGAAACCAATTCCTGTTCTTCCCTGCCTAAAAGAGAGAGGGAAGGACTAGAGAGGGGGGGGCTTCCAGGAAGCCTTTTCCTCTGTTCCTTTGGGGGGATCCCGCCCCAGCACCTGGCTCCCCACAGCATCCAGCTCCTTGCAGCTGAGAAGCCAGCCCTCCACTGAGGGGGGGACAGGGGGGGACATGTTCACCTTCACACACTTCTCAGCGAGTCCCTGGGAAAATCCAGAGGGTTAAATTCAGAGACTAAGCTCCTCTCATGGTCTTTGGGTGACAATGACCCTTCTTTTCTCTTTTCTTTTTTTTAATTAGTGATTTATTATTGATCTACAAAATTACAAGATAACAGGGGTGCAACTCCACACTGTTCCCACCAATAGCGTTCTGTGTCCCCAATCCCTCCATTGGAAGCTACAGCAGTTCTCCCAAGGACACAGACATGGGTTAACTATGGGTTAACTTCAACTATCTGTCTAGATTTGCCTATATTTGCCCTTTTCTCCCCCCTTTCCAAGTCACACACACACACACCTACATGTAAATGTCTCTCCCTTTTCCCTTCTCTGTCTCCAGGTCTTGATGGAGCTTTAGTTCAGATCCCCCTGGTCACCTTCCCCTTATCATATCTCTCCCACTAGGAGGATGGATCAAAATTATTTTGGGGGTGCAATGACCCTTATTTTTTCACCCACTCACTCCCTCTGCTTTGCTGCATCTTCAAACACCACTTTACGGAGGCAGGTGGACGTGTCCTATGAGATCATATCTAAAGCATAGGATATGATGAATTCTGTCACAGGCACACACCGGCAAACCACCAGCACAGTTAAGACTATAACCACTTGCGTCTGAATCCTCAGTGCTTCCTTTCCTCATTTTATTTCGAGGTAGTGGTTTCCAGTGCAGTTATGGACACAGGTGTGATTTCTCACTTCCCCATAACAGCTGTGTGAAGAACACTCTCACCCCAAGCATAAGTCCTTTTTTAAATTATTAATTTTTACTAGTGATTTAATATTGATTTACAAGGCTCTAAGATAAAAGGGGTACAATTCCACACGGTTCCCTCCACCAGAGTTCTGTGTTTCACCCCCTCCATTGCAAAAGTCCCTATTGTTTGTTTATCTCTCTGGGAGTATGGACCAAAATTCTTTTTTTTTTTTTTTAAGATTTTTAAAAATTTATTCCCTTTTGTTGCCCTTGTTGTTTTTTATTGTTGTTGTTATTAGTGTTGTTTGTTATTGATGTTCTCGTTGTTAGGACAAAGAGAAATGGAGAGAGGAGGGGAAGACAGAGGGGAAGAGAAAGACAGACACCTGCAGACCTGCTTCACTGCCCGTGAAGCGACTCCCCTGCAGGTGGGGAGCCGGGGGCTTGAACAGGGATCCTTACTCTGGTTCTTGCACTTCGTGCCATGTGCACTTAACCTGCTGCTACCGTGCTACTCCAGGATCAAAATTCTTTTTGGGGCACAGAAGTGGAAGGTCTGGCTTCTGTAGTTGCTTCTCCACTGGACATGGATGCTGGCAGGTGGATCCACACCCCCCCCCCACCCTGTTTCTGTCTTTCCCTAGTGGCAGAGGGCTCTGAGGAGATGAGTTTGTCAGGAAGGTCAGGATGGAATCATAGTAGCATCTGCAACATATTGGCTGAAAGATAGTAAGATGGAAAACAGTACAAAATGTTTAATAAATAGGAACCATAAAGCAGAAATGGAGCAGATTAAAGTAGGGAACTTATGGTAGAAGAAAGCTAGGAAGTCTATTTTAGGAATGTTCCTAGGAGCCTATGTCTTGGTAATCTTAACTTGAGTTTGCCAGCTAACATGGGGGTGGATAAGAAATATTCCCTGGGAAGATGGTGTCAGAGAGAACAGAACTAGGAAGTAGGATTAGGGCAGAGAGTTGCTTGCAAACTTAAGAAAATACATAAATGTTGGGGTGAAGGTATAGCATAATGGTTATGCAAAAAGACTTTCATGCCTGAGGCTTTTAAGTCCCAGGTTCAATCCCCCACACTGGCATAAACCAGAGCTGAGCAGTGCTCTGGTGAAAGAAAGAAAGAAAGAAAGAAAGAAAGAAAGAAAGAAAGAAAGAAAGAAAGAAAGAAAGGAAAAGAAAATACATAAATGCAATTAACTTATCACAATGATCTAAACCAGGGCCCATAGCTATTCCTAGTTAAAACAGGAGCCTGGGTGGCCTCCGAGACCCTGTCAGTCTGAGTTCACACTTCATGGTCACGGCTGGGAACACTCTAGGCTGCTCTCATGCTCATTTCAGGACATGTCTCCCTCAAGTGGTAGAGTAGGCTGACCCAGCCTCTCTTTGGAAAGTGGGGCAGCCCCTATCATCCTCTGCAAAGCTTTTTGATGCCTCTCTGAATCTGTCCCATGTCCATAAGCATCTCTGCTGCCTCTATCACCCCCACCCCCACCCCATACATTTCTGCTTTTACCAATGCAGGTAAGCGCTCACTTATTAGGAACGCATGCATGTAATATAACTCTATTTTGTCACCTCTTCTGTGTGGTGATTTTGAGATTCATCGGTGGGGCTGCCTGTATCCTTGGTTCATAATCTATTATCTCACAGGCTCCATCGAATGGTGACGCCACAATTTAACCAGACACTCACCTGATGGTGAGCAGACATTTGTATCCTTCCCAGCTTTTGGCCATTGTTAAGAAAGCTGTTAACGGTGTTTGAGTTCACTCTACGAATAAACATAGGTTTTCATTTCGTTTGGAAAAGTGCTTAGCAATGGAGTGGCTGAGTTGTGTGTAGGTCTGTACTGAGCATTTAAAGAATGCTCTACCAGGCTCAGTGAGACATCAGGGTCAGTGAGACATCAGGGTCCATCTCCAGCAGGCTCAGTGAGACATCAGGCTCCATACCCAGCAGGCTCAGTGAGACATCAGGGTCCATCTCCATCAGGGTCAGTCAGACATCAGGGTCCATCTACATCAGGCTCAGTAAGACATCAGGGTCCATCTCCAGCAGGCCCAGCAAGACATCAGGGTCCATCTCCAGCAGGCTCAGTGAGACATCAGGCTCCATACCCAGCAGGCTCAGTGAGACATCTGGGTCCAGCTCCATCAGGGTCAGTGAGACATCAGGGTCCGTCTCCAGCAGGCTCAGTGAGACATCAGAGTCCCTCTCCATCAGGGTCAGCGAGACATCAGGGTCCATCTCCAGCAGACTCAGTGAGACATCAGGGTCCAACTCCAGCAGGCTCAGTGAGACATCAGGGTCCATCTCCAGCAGGCTCAGTGAGACATCAGGGTCCGGCTCCATCAGGGTCTGTGATTCATCAGGGTCCGTCCCCAGCAGACTCAGTAAGACATCAGGGTCCATCTCCAGCAGGCCCAGCGAGGCATCAGGGTCTATCTCCATCAGGGTCAGTGAGACATCAGGGTCTGTCTCCAGCAGACTCAGTGAGACCTCAGAGTCCATCTCCATCAGGGTCAGTGAGACATCAGGGTCCATCTCCAGCAGGCTCAGGGAGACATCACGGTCAGTCTCCAGCAGGTACAGTGAGACATCAGGGTCCATCTCCAGCCGGCCCAGTGAGACATCAGGGTCCGTCTCCATAAGGGTCAGTGAGACATCAGGGTCCATCTCCAGCAGGCTCAGTGAGACATCAGGGTCCAATTGCATCAGGCTCAGTGAGACATTAGGGTCCATTTCCATCAGGCTCAGTGAGACATCAGGGTCCATCTCCAGCAGGCTCAGTGAGACATCAGGCTCCATACCCAGCAGGCTCAGTGAGACATCTGGGTCCAGCTCCATCAGGGTCAGTGAGACATCAGGGTCCGTCTCCAGCAAGCTCAGTGAGACATCAGGGTCCATCTCCAGCAGGCTCAGTGAGACATCAGGGTCCATTTCCATCAGGCTTAGTGAGACATTAGGGTCCATTTCCATCAGGCTCAGTGAGACATCAGGGTCCATCTCCAGCAGGCTCAGTGAGACATCAGGCTCCATACCCAGCAGGCTCAGTGAGACATCAGGGTCCATCTCCATCAGGGTCAGTCAGACATCAGGGTCCATCTACATCAGGCTCAGTAAGACATCAGGGTCCATCTCCAGCAGGCCCAGCAAGACATCAGGGTCCATCTCCAGCAGGCTCAGTGAGACATCAGGCTCCATACCCAGCAGGCTCAGTGAGACATCAGGGTCCATCTCCATCAGGGTCAGTCAGACATCAGGGTCCATCTACATCAGGCTCAGTAAGACATCAGGGTCCATCTCCAGCAGGCCCAGCAAGACATCAGGGTCCATCTCCAGCAGGCTCAGTGAGACATCAGGCTCCATACCCAGCAGGCTCAGTGAGACATCTGGGTCCAGCTCCATCAGGGTCAGTGAGACATCAGGGTCCGTCTCCAGCAGACTCAGTGAGACATCAGAGTCCCTCTCCATCAGGGTCAGCGAGACATCAGGGTCCATCTCCAGCAGACTCAGCGAGACATCAGGGTCCAACTCCATCAGGCTCAGTGAGACATCAGGGTCCATCTCCAGCAGGCTCAGTGAGACATCAGGGTCCGGCTCCATCAGGGTCTGTGATTCATCAGGGTCCGTCTCCAGCAGACTCAGTGAGACATCAAGGTCCATCTCCAGCAGACTCAGTGAGGCATCAGGGTCTATCTCCATCAGGGTCAGTGAGACATCAGGGTCCGTCTCCAGCAGACTCAGTGAGACCTCAGGGTCCATCTCCATCAGGGTCAGTGAGACATCAGGGTCCATCTCCAGCAGGCTCAGGGAGACATCACGGTCAGTCTCCAGCAGGTACAGTGAGACATCACGGTCCATCTCCATAAGGGTCAGTGAGACATCAGGGTCCATCTCCAGCAGGCTCAGTGAGACATCAGGGTCCATTTCCATCAGGCTCAGTGAGACACTAGGGTCCGTTTCCATCAGGCTCAGTGAGACATCAGGGTCCATCTCCAGCAGGCTCAGTGAGACATCAGGGTCCATCTCTATCAGGGTCAGTGAGACATCAGGGTCCATCTCCAGCAGGCCCAGCGAGACATCAGGGTCCATCTCATCAGGGTCAGTGAGACATCAGGGTCCGTCTCCAGCAGGCTCAGTGAAACATCAGGGTCCATCCCCAGCAGGCTCAGTGAGACATTAGGGTCCGTCTCCAGCCGGCTCAGTGAGACAACAGGGTCCATCTCCAGCAGGCTCAGTGAGACATCAGGATCTATCTCCATCAGGGTCATTGAGACATCAGGGTCCATCTCCATCAGGGTAGTGAGACATCACGGTCCATCTCCAGCAGGGTCAGTGAGACATCAGGTTCCATCTCTCGCAGGCCCAGCGAGACATCAGGGTCCGTCTCCAGCAGGCTCAGTGAGACATTAGGGTCCATCTCCATCAGGGTCAGTGAGACATCAGGGTCCATCTCTATCAAGGTCAGTCAGACACCAGGGTCCATCTCCAGCAGGGTCAGTGAGACATCAGGGTCCATCTGCAGCAGAGTCAGTGAGACATCAGGGTCCTTCTCCAGCAGGCTCAGTGAGAAAACTCAGCTGGTGGAGTGTAAGACTCATCTATCTAAGGTCCCACGTTATATCTAAGGTCCCATGTTAGATCCTTCAAACCACTTCTGCCAGAGCTGACAGGTGTTCTTTCCTGTCTCATAAAAGGAAACAGTATACAAAGCACAGGATCCCGGTTCGAGCCCCCGGCTCCCCACCTGCAGGGGAGTCGCTTCACAGGCAGTGAAGCAGGTCTGCAGGTGTCTGTCTTTCTCTCCCCCCTCTCTGTCTTCCCCTCCTCTCTCCATTTCTCTCTGTCCTTTCCAACAACAATGGCATCAACAACAACAGTAATAACCACAGCGAGAAAACAACAGTCAGGGAAACAAAAGGAAATAAATAAATATTTTTTAAAAAAGGAAACACTATCTTTAGGAATATATCAAGAGGTAGCGCCACTGTTTCACTCTATAAGCAATAATGGGTGAGGGCTCTTCTCATCTTGCCTACACCTCACCAGCATGGGGTAAGGCCAGCCCTTGTCTGTTCAGCCACTCTCGTGGGTGTAAGCTGACATCGTGCTGTGACTATGACTCCTCTCACTGGGCACAGAACTAAGCACCTTTGCCTGTGGCTGTTTGCCATCTGCATATCTTCATCTTCTTTCACAAAGTGTCCAAATGCTTTTTTTTTATTTATTTTAAAGCTGGTTGTCTTAGTGATGGAAATTTCTTTGTCAGTTGCAATGTTTGCAAATATTTTCTTGCAGCCCGTGACTTGCCTTTTTGTTTTCAAAACAGAGATTCTTGAAGAGCAAAAGTTTTTGCGATTCTTTTTTTTTTTTTTTGCAAGTTCATTGATTTTCATCTGTATCTCACACAGGAGCAAGGCCATTCTGTAGAGTTTTGCATTTTAATCAGTTTTCATTCATTAATGAAGGCATTGATTTTTATAGCGTGGTTTGTGCATTTTGTTTGTCTTGTAACATCTTCTGCTTCTTCTCGCATTTGCCCTTCTTCCGTAGCCAGTCCACAGCGTCAGGTTGAGCCTGATGTAAAGTTTTGAGACCTCCTTTGAATCTGGAGAGGTGGCAGTCGTTGACTGTGTGGGTCATAGTCTGTCTGGAACCGCAGGGGCAGTTCGGGTCGTCTCTGGCTCCCCAGCGATGGAACATAGCGGCGCACCGGCCATGGCCTGTTCGATAGTGATGGAGGAGGGCCCGATCATAACGTGCTAGGTCAGAGCCGGGTTGACGCTTGCAGGGGTCTGTGATGAGGTGTTTGTTCTTTACCTCAGCTGACTGCCAACTCTGTTTCCAAGAGACTGGAACATCTAAAAATATTCTTACCCAACATCTCCTATCAGCTTTACCGTTTGGCTATCAGTAAACAGTCTATTTCAGGCTAGCTTGGGCTTGTGGTGTTAGGTAGGGGCTGGGACTCTTACCCCCCACCCCCCTTTGCATCTGAAGCTCCACTTGGTCTGGCAGGGCTGTTCTTTTCTCTTTTCCTATCAGATCGCCTCGGCCTTTTTGTTTGAATGCAGTCGAGCACTGAGTTGAGTTGTGTCTGTGGGTTGCTGCCTGGCTCAGTCCCGTGGCACTGGGCTCTATTTTTAGCTCCATACCGCACTGTCTTGAAGACTATAACTTTTTTTAAATTTGTATATGTCTATGTTTTTTATTTAATTTTTTAACTTTTATCTGTGATTCATAGTAGGTCACAAGATTGTAAGATTACAATGCATAGCTCCACACTACACCCACCACCAAAGTCCCTCATCTCCATCCTCCCACCTCTCAAAGATAACAATCAGAGTTCTCATAAATCTTACAGTTTGCTTGCTTCTGTGTTATTTGGATTTTTTTTTTTTGGCAAGTTCATGTAGATCAGATCACTAGATTCCACATGAGTGAAACCATTGGGTAATTGTCTTTCATCTCTACTTATTTCACTAAGCATAGTTACCTCCAGTTCCATCCACTTTGTCCCAAAGGACACACTGCCATATATTTATATTTTAATGGCAGAGTAGTATTCCATGTAGTCTGTATCCCGTAACTTCTTTATCCAGTCATCTGTGGCTGAGCATCTAGGCTGCTTCCACTCCTTGGCTGTTGTGAACAACGTAGCTGTAAACACAGGGGTGCACGTGTGCCTTCTAATTAGTGTTTGAGCGTCCACTGGATAAATGCCCAAGATGATATTGCTGGATCATAATTCCATTTTTATTTATTTAAAGGCTGTCCATACAAATCATGCCTTCTTTAAAAGATCGTAAAAGATCAGATTCTAATCGTAATTATAATCAGACATTATAATTCTCTGTGCTGGCTCTTTCCCTGAGACTATCTCAGGTGTCATGGGCTTAGCATTTCCTTAAACACCAGAGCCAACATTCCCAGCTGCTGCTTACCCTCTGAGTGAGTGGGTCTAGGCGTTTTGTGGGTGAGGCAGCTCGGAAAGGGGTGACCTCCCCACCCACCCACCCCATTTTGCAAGCAGCAGGCAGGGATGGCAGCCCCACATATCTGCATCTCCCTCTTTTTCCAGGTCTCCTTATCCTCACTTGCTTAATCATTCAGGGACCGCTTCTAGCAAGTGAGCCAAGGCCAGGCCTAGGCTGTCCTCATGGAGGACTGAGTCTCTCTCCTCTGGAAGCCGACAGTTCTCCAGGACTTAGGGCAGCAGACTTCCCAGCGTGTTGGGACTAAATGGTGACACACAGTCCAGCAAAACTGGATGATGCAGAAGTGAATCACCTTAGGTATGACCGAGAAATACCACATGTGGGCATTTATCCAGCAGACACTCAAACACTAGTTAGAAGAGACACGTGCACCTCTGTGTTCACAGCTGTATTGTTGACAGCAGCTACAGCAGAAGCAGCCTAGATGCCCATCCACAGATAACTGGCTAAAGACGATATGAGCTATAGACACCATGGAGTACTACTCTGTACATTGTGTCCTTTGGGACAAAGCAGATAGAACTAGGGGTGATGATGTTTGGTGAAATAAGAGAGGAAAGGCAGCTACCAGATGGGTTCACTCATGTGTGGAATCCAGAAAACTGATCCACAATAAACTTGCCAAAAAAAAAAAAAAACAGAAGCAAGGAAATTGTAAAACTTGTGAGATCCCTGATGGTTGTTTGGGAGGTGGGGGAGTGGGGATACAGCGCTTTGGTGGTAGGTGTGGTGTGGAGTGAGACAGTGTAATATTACAGTTTTGTAACATACTATTAGCAACAAATAATTTTTTAAATTTTCTTTATTTGTTGGATAGAGACAGTCAGAAATCATGAGGAGGGGGGAGAGACGGAGGGAGAGAGACAGAGAGACACCTGCAGCCCTGCTTTACCACTCGCAAAGCTTTCCCCCTGCAGGTGGGGACTGGGAGCTCCAACCTGGGTCTGTGTACATTGTAACTCAACCAGGTGCACCACTACTTGGTCCCTATAAAAAAATTTAAAATAAAAATAAATAAAGATGTTTAATTTTTGTATTAAATGGAGATATTGACAAGACCATAGGATAAGAAGGGTACAGTTCCCACCACCAGAATTCCCTATCCCATCCACCACCACCCCACCCCCTGATAGCTCTCCTATTCTTTATCTCTCTGGGAAGTACGGACCCAAAGTCATTCATTATGAGGTGCAGAAGGTGGAAGGTCTGGCTCCTATTGCTTCCTGCTGAACTTGGGCATTGGCAGGTTGATCCATATTTGCTTTAACTATAAAGTTATAAAGAAGACATTGGCAAGTTACAAACAGAAGGGTGCGGGGAAATAAAGATTATAAACTATAGGAAAACTGGTATAGCTCTATTAATTAATAACAGATGTAGAATTAAGACAAGGAGAGAGGTCAGGAGACAGCCCAGTGGGTGGAGCACATACCTTACTATATGGATCATTCAATTTAAAAACACTTGGGTGGGAGTCGGGAAGTAGCACAGCAGATTAAGCACAGGTGGCACAAAGCGCAAGGCCCAGCCTAAGAATCCCCGGCTTCCCACCTGCAGGGGAGTCGCTTCACAAGCAGTGAAGCAGGTCTGAAGGTGTCTGTCTTTCTCTCCCCCTCTCTGTCTTCCCCTCCTTCCCCTCCTCTCTCCATTTCTCTGTCCTATCCAACAACAATGACATCAACAACAATAATAATTACAACAATAAAACAACAAGGGCAACACAAGGGAATAAATAAATAAATAAATATAAAATAAAATAAATAAATAACATTTGGGAATTTTTAAAGTAATCACTTGCATTGATTCCCAATGTCTTGCTACATATTAAGCAAGATTTCTAAGTAATCCACGAAACCAAGGAGCAAGCACAGAAGAAATTACAAATATTTCAAATTGAATAGCAGTAAGAATGCAAAATAGCACACTCTGAAATTGAAGTTAAAGCAGCTTAATGAAAGTGTATAACTTTACATGAGAAAGGAATAGTAATCTGAATTAAATCTTAACCTTAGTGGTCTGTACTTCCCCCTCAGAACATAGACAAACAAAAGCGAATGAAACATAAAACAGACGGTAGAAAAATGTAAAATAAATAAATAAATAAAATATAAATTAAAAATAAAAGAGTAGAAGGAATTCATAAAAGCAAATCATAAGAATCTAATGTTTTCAACAACTGGGATTATGTTTGAAAATGTCAACAAACTGAGGTGCCAGGTGGTGGTGCACCTGGTCAAGCGCTCGCATTACAGTGCTGAAGGCTCCAAGTTCAGCCCCCGGTCCCCACCTGTGGGGGAAAAGCTTCATGAGTGGTGAAGCAGGGCTGCAGGTGTCCCTCTGTCTCTCTCCCTTTCTAAGTCCCCTTCCCCTTTCAATTTATCTCTGTCTCTATTCAATAATAAATAAATAAAATTTTAAAAAGAAAATGCCAACAAACTGATACAATTCTAACCGAGCTAACTATGAGAGAGAGGACACGCACCATCTATATCACAAACTCTTAACGCTACAGATAGTCTAGGCATTAGGAACATGGTAAGGAATGTTAAGAATATATAAATGCCAGTAATTCTGAAAATTCAATAAACTGGGCAAGCCCTGAAAAGGTAAAATTGAGCAAAACTATAAGAAAGAAATTGTGAGATGTGCACATCCAAGGATCTGTTAATAGGGGCATTCCCAGGGGGCCAGGCCGTGGCGCACTTGGTTAAGTGCCCTTATCATCATGCACAAGGACCCAGGTTCAAGCTCCCTGCTCCCCGCCTGCGGGGGGCAGGGGGTACAACACTCTTCACAAGCTGTGAAGCAGGTCTGCAGGTGTCTCTTTCTCTCTCCCTTTCTCCTTCCCCCTCCTCTCTGAATTTCTCTGTCTATCCAAGAAAATGGATGCCAGGAGCAGTGGATTTGTAGTATAAGCACCTGGTCCCAGTTATAATCCTGGTGGCAAAAACAATAATAAAAAAAAAGATAGGGACATCCCCCCCAAAAGCACTACACCTTAAAAGAAAAAATAAATTACACTTCATTAAAAAATCATATCAATTGATCAAGAGATGCTATTAAGAAAAAGAAATGGCCACCCACCTACTAAGAGAAAAACCATCGTAATACATAGGTTTGACAAAGGGTTTGAATTCAGATCATATAAACAAGTCCCACAACTCACTAATGAAAGTAATCTACCCGGCTGAAAGTGGGTCAGGCAAATATTAGCAAAAGATGAGTGAACAAAAGACCAGTAAACACTCAAAAGAAATTGACATCAAGAGTCAAATATAAATGAAGTCAGAGATTGAAAGAGCCGCAACAAACTACTGTCCACTCACTAAGTCGACCAAAATTGGAAAGATGGACAACCTGAGATGTTGAAAAAGTAAGGGATGATTCTAACTGTCCTGTGTTGGAGGAGGGAGTGTTCAATGGCCTGAACCCTGGAACACAGTGCAGTGACCAGGAAGAAGTTAAATGGGCATCTCTGTATGACTGAGAGGCTCCAGCCTGTATGTTTACCCAAGAGAAATGAAAACTTATGTCTACAAAAATTTTTTTGCAGGGCCGGGTGGTTGAGCACCATGGGTTGAGAACCCAAGTCCTTGTGCACTATAGTATGTGCACTCAGTCAGGTGCACCGCCACCGCCCAGTCGCCTATAGCGAAATGCTTTCTAGTGTGAAGAATAAATTCAGTTGTGCTCAGGTGACAACAACTGTAATGCAGACCACGATTCCCTATCCCCCAATAAAATGATCTGAAAAAAAAGTGAATTTCAAAATAAGCTGAGAAAAAGAGAGCAAATTTCAATCCTGTAATATTGCAAGCTAGTATCAAATCACTAATAAAAAAAAAGTGGGGGGGGGCAGGTGGTGGCGCACCTAGCTGAGCACACATGTTAACAGTGTGCAAGGACCTGAGTTCAAGCTCCCACTCCCCACCTGCAGGAGGAAAGCTTCATAAGTGGTGGAGCAGGGCTGCAGGTGTCTCTCTGTCTCTCTCCCTCTCTGTTTCCCCCTCCCCTCATAATGTCTGTCTCTATCTAAGAATAAATAGCTAATTTGTTCTTAAGTAGGAAAAAAGAGAAACCAGATTTCAGAGTACCTGCTGTACAGTTCTCTAAGTTAACGGTGAAGAGTGGGCAAAGCCATTAAGTGGAGTGGAAAGCCTGGAAGTGAGTGTAGGGGCTGAGAGGTGGAGGGAGCAGGAAACACCAAGGACCATGGAAATGCTCCACACATCCACCAGGTCTTGGGCGACTCAGGGGTTTATAACTGTCAGTACTTGTCAACTATGTATGGAGTAGCACTCGTTTACTGTGAGTGGAGAGCAGATCAAATTCTTACCTATCGCCATACACAGTAGTAAACTCCAGATGAATTAAAACCTGTGAAATATAAAAATTTAAAGCCCATAAAATACAACAAAGTCTATCTGAGATACAGGAGAAGAGAATGAAGCTTCAGCTGCACACGTCATAAAGCATGAAATAATGAATTTACACCAACTGTCAGGATTCCCTGTGCATGAAAGACTCTGTAGGCAAAGATTAAGAAAGATGATTAAGGGCAGTGTGCAAGATTTTTTCTCTAGCTCATTCTCATATCTTGTTAATCCAAACTTCTTCTCTAGCTCATTCTCATATCTTGTTAATGCAAACTTCCAAGAGGATTCATTGTATGAATCAGGAGCCTGCATAGGAGATTGAATACCAAAGGAGACCACCCGGGACCGAAACAAGACAGGACTAGAATGACCACAGGAACCCAGTAAATCACCGAATCTGGAGCAGTGACAGGAAGGGACACCAGGGGACAGAGATCTAACCAGGAAACTCAGAAGACCTATACTTCCATGGCATAGCTGAGGGGCTGTGAAAGTCTCTTTGCATAACCACTGGATTATCTCTGCCACACCCTGCTTTATCTCTTGGTCAGGAGTCAGTGATTAAGCTAAGAAGCCTATTGATAGTTTAAAAGCCCTCAGGCTCCCATAGCCTACAGGGAAGGAGAAAAAAAAAAAAAAGAAAGAGGCTTTTAAACCACTGAGCTACAACTCAGGGATTGAAATAACTGTTAACTTTCACCACTGTGAACCCTTTAATTAACTTACTTAGACACAAGTCAATCCAGGCAGTAGTGATCAATAATTTGAAAAGTACTGATAAAGGGAACTCATAACATAATATATAAAATGGCTAAAACAACAAGAAAAAATATTGGAGAACTGAACCAGGACAAGAGTCCAGCTAAAAGTCCTCCAGAGGGTGAAGCACAAAATAACATCCAAACATTAGCTAAGGAAATAATAACAGGAGTGAGTAAAGAATTTGAAAAAATTGTAATCAGAAATGCAGGAACAACAAATGAGATTATGGAAGAAAATACTAATTATCTCATGGTTATTATAGAGCTGAAAGCTGAAATCGCTGAGCTAAGAATGCAACTAGCTGAGTATCAGAGCAGGGCAACAAAATAGATGAACTCCAGAAAACAGTAGAGGGCAGAGAGAATAGAATCAATGAGGCTGAAGACAGAATTAGCAAGATTGAGGATGAATTAGAGACAACTAAAAAAGAAGTAAGAGATCTCAAAAAGAGATTAAGAGATGCTGAAAACAACAACAGAGTCCTATGGGATGACTTCAAAAGAAACAATATACGCATTATTGGCTTACCAGAGAAAGAAAGAGAAGGAGAGGAAGAAAGCATTCTCCAGGCCATAATAGCTGAAAATTTCTCTAGTCTAGACAACATCAAAGACATAAAAATTCAAGAAGCCCAGAGGGTCCCAAACAGAATTAACCCAGACCTAAAGACACCAAGACATATCATACTTAGAATGGAAAGGAATAAGGATAAAGAAAGGATCCTGAAAGCTGCAAGAGAAAAACAAAGAGTCACCTACACAGGAAAACCCTTAAGATTAGCAGCAGACTTCTCCATACAAACACTACAGGCCAGAAGAGAATAGCAAGATATCTATTGAGTGCTCAATGAGAAAGGCTTTCAACCAAGAATACTATATCCTGCTAGACTGTCATTCAGACTAGATGGAAGCATCAAAACCTTCTCAGACAAGCAACAGTTGAAGGAAGCAACCATCACCAAGCCTGCCCTGAAAGAAGTTCTGAAAGGTCTCCTATAAACAACCAGACCACCACAAATAGGACATATATCAAAACACTCTAAAAATCTACAAGAATGGCATTAAAATATCTTCAATCTTTGATATCAATAAATGTCAATGGCCTGAATTCACCTATTAAAAGACACAGAGTAGGAAGATGGATCAGAAAACACAACCCAACAATATGCTGTCTACAGGAAACCCACCTAACTCAACAAGACAAACACAGACTTAAAGTGAAAGGATGGAAAACTATCATACAAGCCAATGGCCCACAAAAAAAGACAGGAGCAGCTATTCTCATATCTGACATGATAGACTTTAAAATAGATATTAAAAAAGATAGGAATGGACACTACTTAATGCTCAGAGGATCAGTCAGTCAAGAGGACTTAACAATTATTAACGGGAGTTGGGCTGTAGCGTAGCGGGTTAAGTGCAGGTGGCGCAAAGCACAAGGACCAGCATAAGGATCCCGGTTCGAACCCCAGCTCCCCACCTGCAGGGGAGTCGCTTCACAGGCGGTGAAGCAGGTCTGCAGGTGTCTATCTTTGTCTCCTCCTCTCTGTCTTCCCCTCCTCTCTCCATTTCTCTCTGTCCTATCCAACAATGACAACAACAATAATAACTACAACAATAAAAACAACAAGGGCAACAAAAGGGAATAAATAAATAAAATAAATATTTAAAAAAAATATTAACATCTATACACCCAATGAGAAGCCATCTAAATACATCAAACTTCTACTGAAAAAGCTACAGCAATATATTAACAGTAACACTATCATAGTAGGGGACTTTAACACCCCACTCTCTCAACTTCACAGATCATCCAGGCAGAAAATCAATAAAGACATAAGGGAGCTAAATGAAGAGATAGATAAACTAGAACTACTGGACATTTTCAGAGTGATTCATCCCAAGAAACTGGAATACACATTTTACTCAAATCCACATGGGTCATTCTCAAGGATAGACCATATATTAGGCCACAGAGACAGCATCAGGCAGTTCAAGAGCATTGAAATAATCCCAAGCATCTTCTCAGACCACAGTGGAATTAAACTAACACTTAACAATCAACAAAATATTAGTAACAGTCCCAAAATTTGGAAGCTCAACAGTACACTTCTTAACAACTTCTGGGTCAAAGAGGAAATCAAGGAAGAAATCAAAATGTTTCGAGAGTTCAATGAAAATGAAGACACAAGCTATCAAAATATTTGGGACACAGCTAAAGCAGTCCTAAGAGGGAAGTTCATAGCTTCACAAGCATACATTAGGAAACAAGAAAAATCACAAATAAACAGCCTTATTGCACATCTTAAAGACCTAAAAGAAGAACAACAAAGGAATCCTAAAGCAACCAGAAGGACAGAAATCACTAAAGTTAGGGCAGAAATAAATAACATTGAGAATAGGAAAACCATACAAAAGATCAATGAAAGTAAATGTTGGTTCTTCAAAAGAGTAAACAAAATTGACAAACCTTTAGCCAGACTCACAAAACAAAAAAGGGAGGAGAACCAAATAAATTGGATAGTAAATGAAAGAGGAGTTATCACAACAGACACTGCAGAAATTCAACATATCATGCGAGGCTTCTATGAACAACTATATGCCACCAAGATAGAGAACCTGGAAGAAGTGGACAATTCCCTAGATACCTACCAACTTCCAAAACTAAGTAAAGAGGAAGTGGATAACATGAACAGGCCCATCACAGCTAATGAAATTGAAACAGTTATCAAAAATCTTCCCAAAAATAAAAGTCCTGGACCAGATGGTTTTACAAATGAATTCTACAAAACCTTCAAAGAAGAACTAATACCTCTATTTTTAAAAGTCTTCCAGAAGATTGAAGACACTGGAATACTCCCTGCCAGCTTCTATGAAGCCAACATCACCCTGATAGCAAAAGCAGACAGGGACACAACCAAAAAAGAAAACTACAGACCAATATCTCTGATGAACATAGATGTGAAAATATTGAACAAAATTCTAGCCAACCGGATACAGCAGTATATCAAAAAGATTGTTCATCATGACCAAGTGGGGTTTATCCCAGGCATGCAAGGTTGGTTTAATATACGTAAATCAATCAATGTGATCCACCACAACAACAAAAGCAAGACCAAAAACCACATGGTCATATCAATAGATGCAGAGAAAGCCTTTGACAAAATCCAACATCCCTTTATGATCAAAACACTACAAAAAATGGGAATAGATGGAAAATTCCTGAAGATAGTGGAGTCTATATATAGCAAACCTACAGCCAACATCATACTCAATCGTGAAAAACTGGAAGCACTTCCACTCAGATCAGGTACTAGACAGGGCTGCCCACTATCACCATTACTATTCAACATAGTGTTGGAAGTTCTTGCCATAGCAATCAGGCAGGAGCAAGGAATTAAAGGCATACAGATTGGAAGAGAAGAAGCCAAACTCTCCTTATTTGCAGATGACATGACAGTATACATGGAAAAACCTACGGAATCCAGCAAGAAGCTTTTGGAAATCATCAGGCAATACAGTAAGGTGTCAGGCTATAAAATTAACATTCAAAAGTCAGTGGCATTCCTCTATGCAAACACTAAGTTAGAAGAAATTGAAATCCAGAAATCAATTCCTTTTACTATAGCAACAAAAACAATAAAATGTCTAGGAGTAAACCTAACCAAACAAGTGAAAGACTTGTATAATGAAAATTATGAGTCACTACTCAAGGAAATTGAAAAAATCTTTCCACAAAGAAGTGGAAAGATATTCCATGTTCATGGGTTGGAAGAATTAACGTCATCAAAATGAATATACTACCCAAAGCCATCTACAAATTTAATGCTATCCCCATAAAGATCCCAAGCACATTTTTAGGAGAATAGAAAAAAATGCTACAAATGTTTATCTGGAACCAGAAAAGACCTAGAATTGCCAAAACAATCTTGAGAAAAATGAACAGAACCAGAGGCATCACACTCCCAGATCTCAAATTGTATTATAGGGCCATTGTCATCAAAACTGCTTGTAACTGGAACATGAATAGACACACTGACCAGTGGAATAGAATTGAGAGCCCAGAAATGAGGCCCCACACCTATGGACATCTAATCTTTGACAAAGGGGCCCAGACTATTACATGGGTAAAGCAGATTCTCTTCAACAAATGGTGTTGGAAACAATGGGTTGAAACATGCAGAAGAATGAAACTGAATCACTGTATTTCACCAAATACAAAAGAAAATTCCAAGTGGATCAAGGACTTGGATGTTAGACCACAAACTATTAAATACTTAGAGGAAAATATTGGCAGAACTCTTTTCTGCATAAATTTTAAAGACATTTTCAATGAAACAAATCCAATTACAAAGAAGACTAAGGCAAGTATAAACCTATGGGACTACATCAAATTAAAAAGCTTCTTCACAGCAAAAGAAACCACTACCCAAACCAAGAGACCCCTCACAGAATGGGAGAAGATCTTTACATGTCATACGTCAGATAAGAGCTTAATAGCCAACATATATAAAGAGCTTTCCAGACTCAACAAGACAACAAATAACCCCATCCAAAAATGGGGGAAGGACTTGGACAGAATATTCACCACAGAAGAGACCCAAAAGGCCGAGAAACACATGAAAAAGTGCTCCAAGTCTCTGATTGTCAGAGAAATGCAAATCAAGACAACAATGATATATCACTTCACTCCTGTGAGAATGTCATACATCAGAAAAGGTAACAGCAGCAAATGCTGGAGAGGGTGTGGGGTCAAAGGAACCCTCCTGCACTGCTGGTGGGAATGTCAGTGGGTCCAACCTCTGTGGAGAACAGTCTGGAGAACTCTCAGAAGGCTAGAAATGGACCTACCCTATGATCCTGCAATTCCTCTCCTGGGGATATATCCTAAGGAACTCAACACATCCATCCAAAAAGATCTGTGTACACATATGTTCTTGGCAGCACAATGTGTAATAGCGAAGCAACCCAGGTGTCCAACAACAGATGAGTGGCTGAGCAAGTTGTGGTCTATATACACAATGGAATACTACTCAGCTGTAAAAAATGGTGACTTCACCGTTTCCAGCCGATCTTGGATGGACCTTGAAAAAATCATGCTGAGTGAAATAAGTCAGAAACAGAAGGATGAATATGGGATTATCTCACTCTCAGGCAGAAGTTGAAAAACACGATCAGAAAAGAAAACACAAGTAGAACCTGAAATGGAATTGGCATATTGCCCCCAAGTAAAAGACTCTGCGGTGGGTGGGGAGAATACAGGTCCATTAAGGATGATAAATGACATAGTGGGGGTTGTGTTGCTAAATGGGAAACTGGGGAATGTTATGCATGTACAAACTATTGTACTTACTGTTGAATGTAAAACAATTCCCCAATAAAGAAATAAATTTAAAAAAAAAAGAAAGATGATTTAAAAAAAAAAGAGGTTTGTCCAGTGCCAAAACCCAGCAACAGATATCTGATCTATTCAAGGAAAAATCCTGAAAGATAAAAGAGAAAAAAAAAAAGTCCCATAGAAAAATGAGGGAGAGACATGAATGAGAAGTTTACAGAAAGTTGACAAGCAACTGGAAAGACATTCACACAGTTAACAGCACACACTTTACAAAGATACAAACATAAACAAACACATCAAATTAGAACAGTTTCCTGTGGCCGAGAGGTGCACAATGGTGAGGATTAAGGATTAAAAATGGTATAAAACACGGAAGCAACCCAGGTGTCCAACAACAGATGAGTGGCTGAGAAAGTTGTGGTTTATATGCAAAATGGAGTACTACTCAGCTGTGAAGAAGGATAAATTCATCTTCTTCACCTCACCTTGGATGGGGCTTGAAAGAATCTTATGAAGTGAGATCAGCCAGAAAGAGAAGGATGAAGATGGGATGATCTCACTCATGGACGGAAGTGGAGAAATCAGAACAGAAGGGGAGACACCGAGCAGAACCTTAACTGGGTTTGGTTATTGCACCAAAGTCAAGAACTCTGGAGGGGTTCAAGTCTTGGTGCCTGATGGTGGAGGAGGAGGACCTAAGCCAGGTGTGAGAGTGCTTTACCAAAAACCGAGAAGTTTTGCACATGTCCAACAACTGTATTTACTATAAAACATTAATACCCCTAATAACATTTTTTTAAATATTGGAAATGAAGATTAGAAAAAAAGGAGATAAAACAAGGCTGCATTCACAAAGATATTCTACACACACACAAACACACAACTTAGACATACAAACATTCAGTGGGGAAGTGTTGTGCTAGCTTCGCGGGCAGGAGAGAGAGACTACCAGGGACTCATGGCTGAGCTGGGAAGCAGTATCTCTTTATTGACAAGCGGGGATTCGGTTCAGCGATCTAATTTCTTCTAATCACAACACAATTCTGTCCTGCATCTCTCCTGAGGCAGAAGAGTCAGGGACAAGGAAGTATGTAGTATAGGGGGCGGGGAGAAGGGAAAAGCGAGAACCAGTGAGGATTAAACCAATGTCCCGGAGGTAGGGGGGTGCTTAGTTAACAGTGGTTATGTAAATAGAATACATCATAAGTAATATAAGCGAACCTACTGTGATGATCAAAACAGAAGGTCTTATAAGCAGGATTTAGAAGCAGACCAACAGGGAAGGAACGGCCCATTACAATACACTCACGTGGGAATGTTTAGGATTATGTAGAGATACTGTGAATGCTTATGAGACAATACTAAGTTTTAGAAACTAGATGCAAATGATATAATATAGAACAGAAAACATGTTTTGTTTTAATTTTTTTATTTCATTTATTTATTTTCCTTTTGTTTCCCTTGTTGTCTTTTTATTGTTGCTGCTGTTGTTATTGATGTTGTTCATTGTTGGATAGGACAGAGAGAAATGGAGAGAGGAGGGGAAGACAGGGGGGAGAGAAAGACAGACACCTGCAGACCTGCTTCACCGCCTTTGAAGCAACTCCCCTGCAGGTGGGGAGCTGGGGGCTCGAACCAGGATCCTTAAGCCGGTCCTTATGCTTTGTGCCACATGCGCTTAACCTGCTGTGCTACCACCCAACTCCCTTGTTTTGTTTTTTAAGGGAAATGCATGCATATACACAGAGAAAAAGAGCAGAGGAGGAAATCAAAATGCTATAAGTAGTAGAATTACAAGGGTGAGATTGTCATGGAGAATGTTTTCATTTTGTTCTCAGTTCTATTAGACTTGTGTTCATATATACAATGTCTGATTTCATGTGCTTGGTTTTAGAATTTCTTTGTATACTCCTCCTTCTTCCAAATAGCATCCAGATAATTTGCAAATAAACCCAGACAAAGAAGACACTTTGGGGCCAGATGGTGGCGCACCTGGTTGAGCATACATGTCACAATGTGCAAGGACCTTGGTTGGAGCCCCCAGTCCCCACCTGCTGGGGGGAAAGCTTTGCAAACGGTGAAGCAGGGTTGCAGGTGTCTCTCTGTCTCTCTCCCATTTCTACCACCCCCTTTCCCCTTGATTTCTGGCTGCTCTATCCAATAAATAAAGATAATTAAAAAAATTTTTTTAAAAAAGACACTTTTATCTGAACTTAAAGTGAGTCTAGAAAATTCCTGGCATCCAGACTGGTTGAAAGGTTAGTTTTTAGCTTCAGTATAGAGGAGGTGGGGACACAGGCCTTTGGTGGTGGGAACGGTGTTAATATAAACTCCTCTTAACTTATAATCTTATAAATTAAAAAAAGTTTGGTTGGTTGGTTGGTTGGTTGGTTGGTTGGTTGGTTGATTGGTTGGTTTGTTGGTTGGTTGGTTGATTGGTTGAGTGGTTGGATGGTTGATTGGTTGGGTGGTTGGTTGGTTGATTGGTTGGTTGGTTGGTTGGTTGGTTGGTTGATTGGTTGGGTGGTTGGTTTGTTGGTTGGTTGGTTGGTTGGTTGGTTGGTTGATTGGTTGGGTGGTTGGTTGGTTGATTGGTTGGGTGGTTTGGTGGTTGACTGGTTGGTTGATTGGTTGGTTTGTTGGTTGGTTGGTTGATTGGTTGGGTGGTTGGTTGGTTGATTGGTTGGGTGGTTGGGTGGTTGATTGGTTGGTTGATTGGTTGGTTGGTTGGTTGGTTGGGTGGGTGGGTGGGTGGTTGAATGGTTGATTGGTTGGTTGGTTGGTTGGATGGTTGGTTGATTGGTTGGTTTGTTGGTTGGTTGGTTGGTTGGTTGAATGGTTGGATGGTTGATTGGTTGGTTGGTTGGTTGGTTGGTTAGGACGGGCTTGAACATTCGCTCTGATATGTCGCCTGGCTCCTGTGTTGGCAACCTCAATTTGGTGTCTCTGTCACCCTTCAGGGCATCTCCATGATCCTGCTGACTAGGCTGAAGGTTTTTGGACAACTCTGAGATTTGGAAAAGTGCTAACAGGAGCTATCAGGTGAGGCTTTGAAATGAATCTATTATTTAAAATAATCTGTCCACACTGAGGTGTGGTCACAAAGGATTTTATGTTCTCAAGGGAAAGTGAGAGTCAAGAAGGATGACTGTGTTAGTTTGCTAGGGATTTCTTCTTCTTCTTCTTCTTCTTCTTCTTCTTCTTCTTCTTCTTCTTCTTCTTCTTCTTCTTCTTCTCCTTCTTCTCCTTCTTCTTCTTCTTCTTCTTCTTCTTCATCTTCATCTTCCTTCTCCTCCTCCTCCTATTTATCTATTTATTTTTATGTTTTATTTATTTACTAATGACAAAGATAGATGGAGGAGAGAGAGAGAGAGAGAGAGAGAAAGAACCAGACATCACTCTGTTACATGTGCTGCTAAGGACTGAACTCAATGCTTGACAGTCCATTGCCTTATCCACTGTGCCACCTCCCAGACCACTCCTTTCTTTTTTTTTTTTTAATGGTGATCTTGCTATTTCCATCTGAACAAGACTTATTTTGAGAGAGGGAGCTACTGCATCTTTGTTTCCTTCTTCACTGTGGAGGGTCCTGAAAGTGAGCAGGAGCTATTTCAAGGGGAAGTGATTAGCCTGGCGTAAAACAGAACGTGATCAGATGATTTCAGAAGGTGCACGTGCTCCCATCTTAGACCCATAGCCAGAATGAATTGTCTTTCTCTGGGTTTAAATCTCAGTGGCTGTGTGCAGATGTGCAGAAAATATATATTATAAATGAAGACAAAAACCCTAGAACTGAATGTGCCAAGGGATCCTCTCATGAAAGCTACACAGAGTTTCAGACATCGACTTCAACCCCCTCCCAGAGAGAAGAAATGAATTTCAAATATTGCCCACAGATGTGCAGTGACCAGGAATCACCTATGTGATCTGGAACTGGACCACTGAGGCTTTTTTTTCCTTCCCCTCCTTATTCTTATCCTTCTTCCCCTGTCTTCCCTCTTTCTGCTCCATGCTGACTTGTCCCTATCTCTAAGAGCCCATAAAGAAAGGATGTCCCTGGATCTTATCAAACATCAGTGTTTTTCCCTTCCCTCCATATCTGTCAAAAAGAAAGACCGCGCCTAGTAGTTACCACCAAGCATCCTGTATTTCACTTTTATTATCTGGATGCCGCACTACTCAAGACCTAACCTCTCAGCAGCAATAAAGAGAAAATCTTTTTAGGGAATCGATCTACCATAGCTGTCTTTCCTTCACAGAGAGGATAGGGTCCATCTATTTATCACAGCATCATCTCCTCACGCCAGGGGTGCGGTGTAATATGCTAAAAGCATGTCCTGGGCCATTCATCAGACCTAATGGCATCAAAGGACAGAAAGCAGCTCTGACTGTCCCGGGGAGAGTGGCCAGGGAGGGCCTCGGGTCACCTGAGGTCCAGGCCACACAAAGAAAGCTAAGAGCAGGTTGCATTTGAATGGAACCCTCGGCCCTGGGAGATCAAAGACCCCGCTGCCATTAGCTGACCTTTAGATCATGCCTTTGATGAAATAGGTGGAGGGAGGAGGAGGAGACAGGCTGAGCTTTGAAGTTCCACTTGGGTTTGAATTCGCTGTCACAGTCCACTAATAAAGTGACTGTGGGCAAAATCACTGTGTCTCTGTCTCAGGTTGTGGAAATTTGGGGTGGGGGCTGGGAGCGGTTATGTAGGGAGTGACGGGGAGTAATAACACACCCTATGGGTGAAAACAGTGTTCCAAGTGAAAGAGATTTGCACTAGGATTAAGAAAATGGTGAGCTGTAATCACCAAAGAAAGCCCAGAGCCACATCTCTGTAAGTTCAAGGCGTTCTGTGAGCAATGCTCCACTCTCACAAGACAGTATCTGTGTGCTGTGTGCCATGTCAGCACAGTCATGGCACCGGTGTGCACTCGCAAATTGCCCAAAGGTTGAGAGACTAGCAGGTAACCCAAACAGACTCTCTGTGGTAGTGGAGTTAGTGGGAAAGGACTATAATACACCTCAAATGGATCCACTAAGGATCCACAGGAAACAGAATGATTTCGTATGAAGACAGAAGGAATGAGAGATTGGAGACTATAACAAAAAAAAATTAAATGGGGAGTCGGGCGGTAGCACAGCGGGTTAAGTGCAGGTGGTGCAAAGCGCAAGGACCAAACTAAGGATGGATCCCGGTTCGAGCCCCCAGCTCTCCACCTGCAAGGGAGTCGCTTCACAGGTGGTGAAGCAGGTCTGCAGGTGTCTGTCATTCTCTCCCCCTCTCTGTCTTCCCCTCCTCTCTCCATTTCTCTCTGTCCTATCCAACAATGACAACATCAATAACAACAACAATAATAACTACAACAATAAAACAACAAGGGCAACAAAAGGGAATACATAAATAAATATTTTAAAACACACACAAAAATAAATAAATAAATGGAAAAGTTGGAACCAAAAATTGCAATAGCTGGATTTAAAAGCCACAGAGTTAAGGAGAGATTGGAAACAAGAGAAGAAATTTGGAAGTAGAAAGATAGGCAGGTAGGGCACAAAGGTTACGCAAAGAGACTCTCATGCCTGAGGCTCCCGAGGTCCCAACATCAGCACAAGCCAGAGCTGAGCAGTGCTCCCGGCAGGGTGGGCGGGTGGAGAGCAGTTAAGAATCATCCAAACAAAGGACAGAGAACAGAGATCAAAGATCAAGAAGTAGAGTCACAAGGACCAGCAGACTATCTCAAGCTGCCCCCCAAAAGTCTCAAATGACTCAAACTTTATTTGGAAACATTTTAGATAAATATTATTTGAGAAAAATAAAAATAACTACAACCCCCAATCTAGAAAACTTGGTAGCTAGGATTAATCTAAGCAGAATTAATATCAAGAAAGCCACATCTAGGGCTGGCAAAGTAACTCACTTGGATAGTGGACTTCTTTACCACGTATGTGACCCAGGTTTCAGCCCAGCTCCCACCCCACTGAAGAAAGAAGTGTCTCTCTTTTCAAGAGTACCAAAGCAGGAAGCCCTGGAGATAGCAAGCAGCAAAAAAGGGAAAAGAAAAAAGAAAAGAAAAGGAAAGAAAAGAAAAGAAAAGAAAAGAAAAGAAAAGAAAAGAAAAGAAAAGAAAAGAAAAGAAAAGAAAAACACAGGCATAGTATAAACAGACTTACAAAACTTATTTTAAAAAAGTCAAGTAGGACCCCAGAAATAATTCTGATTCATACTCCCAGGGGGGGAGGAATGGTCAGGTAGAGGAAGATGACCAGAGAGCCCTGAATTCCAACTCCATCAGGACCCTGAGAGGGAAGAGGCAAAAGGGAGGGAGGGACATTTGGGTGCAGTAACAGATGTAGGTGTGACGTGGAAAGGGAGAGAATTTGGGACCTTTAAAAAAATGGGCAAATAGGGAGTTGGGCGATAGTGTAGCAAGTTAAGCACACATGGCACAAAGCACAAGGACCAGCCTGAGAATCCCAGTTCGAGCCCCTGGCTCCCCACCTGCAGGGGAGCTGCTTCACAAGCAGAGAAACAGGTCTGCAGGTGTCTGTCTTTCTCTCCCCCTCTCTGTCTTCCCCTCCTCTCTCCATTTCTCTCTGTCTTATCCATCAACAACAATAATAACTACAACAATAAAACAAGGTAATAAATAAATAAATATTTTTTAAATGGGCAAATGATACAAATCTAGACAGATAGTTGTAGAAATTGTAATTAACGCATAGCTACAACCTTAGGAAAACTTAGCTCCCAATGCAGGGACTGGGAGGGTCAGAACTCTGGTGGTGGGAATGGTGCGGAGTTGTATCCATTTGATCTTGTAAATCAATATTAAATCACTAATAAAAATTTGGAAAATAAATAAAAGTCAACTGGGCAATTGGGTCAGGAGACTAAAGTATGGTTCCCCCCAAGGACTGGCACTTTCTGTGTTTAAACAGTCCTCCCACTTATAAACTGTGGAAAGAAAGGAACATGACCTTACCTCTCAGCAGTTAATTTATCATCTAAGAAATGGAGGCGAGGGCAGTGGCCAAATGAATCTAGTAGCACTGTTCTCATAGTTAAAAGTGCCAGGCCACAGAGTCGAGTTCAGCATCTATCCCATAGCGAGTGCTTGGACAAGCTACTCTGTTGTCACTTAGTACTGCTGTGGGGTCAATAACCTTTATTATTAGATAAGAGAAATAGTTGATGTAGATAAATGCTGGTACTCCTTCACTCAAAATTACTAGAGACTCGTGCGATTTACAAATGTTGCTAATTAAAATCAACACAAAAGGGCCAGATGGTGGCACAGCTGGTTGAGTACACACATTGACATGAGCAAGGACCTGGGTTCAAGCCCCGGCTACCCACCTGCAGAGGGAAGCTTCATGAGCAGTGAAGCAGGGCTGCAGGTGTCTCTCTATCTCTCTCCCTTTCTATGCCCCTTCTCCATTTGATTTCTCTCTATCCTATTAAATAAAATACAAAATTGAAGTAAAGCTAATACACAGAGAGTTTTCAATCTGTTGTCAATGCCAATTTAAAGATGTATTTAAAGAATGTAATGGAATGTCAGGATGCATTGGATCGACCTTCTCGTGGTGCATCCCGTGAGTACCCATTCATTGGGGAAACTGATGATCCTTCCTAGGCGACTGAATCCACATGGGTCCCAGTCGCTTTCAAAGCCAGCAACAAGCAGCTCCTGACAGCTTTCAACCTGACCTGTTGACTGGCTACGGAAGAAGGGCAAACGCTAGAAGAAGAAGAATGGAACGTCTGCAGTGGTAACCAAAAATATTAACACCCCAAAGAACAAAGTTAGGACTGCAGAGGAGTCAAAGCATAGAGCTCCATGGAGGGGCCTAAAGTGAGGTTTTAAAACAGAGAGGCGCAATTTATTCTCGGTGGAAAGGCTCAGTATTCCATTTTAAATCTAAGCAGAATTCAATAGAGCCTCGGTCAGAAAGCCAATTCGTTTTGGAACTTGACAAAATAATTCTAGAGCACCTCTGAAAATGCTCACCTGTAAAATAGAAAGAAAAAAAGTCTGATCAAGCAGAATAACAGAAGGAACACTCACCCTGGCAAAGACCGAGCCTGAGGCCCTCCTCTCTCAAACAAGATGTCCCAACACCGCAGTCAGAAATAAAGAGAGAGACTTGGAGGCATGCAAGCAGGCCTGGGGTTACAGATGAAAGCACAATATTTCTTTCTATTCAGGCTTTAATATTGGCCTACAAAATGAGATAACAGGGGTATAATTCCACACCGTTCCCACCACCAGAGTTGTGTGTCCCATTCCCTCCATTGGAAACTGCAGGGGTTCTCCCAAGGTCACAGATAAGGGCTGACTATTGTTTCTAGAACTATCTATATTTATATATATATTTGTACATTTTTTTATATGTTCCTACCTTCTCTTTCTAAGTCACACCTACACCTATTACTGCCTCCAAGTGTCTTTCCTTTGTTTTCCTCTTATCTCTCAGGGTCCTGATAGAATTGGTGTTCAAACCTCTTTGGTCATCTTCCCCTAACATTTCTCCCCCTCTGGGAGTCTGGACCAGAATTCATTATGGAGAGCATTCATTGTGGTGGGAGTTCTGGTTTCTGTAATTGCTTCTCTGCTGGACATGGATGTTGGCAGGTGGATCCACACCCCCAGCCTGTTTCTATCTTTCCCTAGTGGGGCAGGGTTCTGGGAGGGGAGGTTCTGGGACACATTGGTGAGGTTGTCTGCCCAGGGAAGTCAGGTTGGAATCATAGTAGCATCTGCAACTTGGTGGTTGAAAGGAAGTGAGAAATAAAGCAGAACAAATTGTTTAATAAACAGGAACCTAAAGGTAAGAACAGAGCACATGAAACTAGGGGTCTTCATGTGGTAAGAAGCTAGGAAGTCTGTTTTAGGTCTGTTCCAAAAGGGCCCATGACTTTAGTAATTTTGCCTGAGACTGATAGCTAACACACAAGTGGATGAAAAACACTTCTGGGAAGATGGTGTCAGAGTTGAGAATAGGCCTAAAAAGCTGAATTAGGGCAGAGGGAGGCCCCCAAATATGAAGAAAGTATATAAATACCATTATTGAAATACCATACCAATCTGATCCAGGGTCCATTATATATATTTTTATTTAGCACAGAAGCCTGTGTTCCCTGAGTCCCTGTCAGTCTGAGCTTGCACTTCATGGTCACAGCTGGGAACCTTCTAGGCTGCTCTCATTTCAGGACCCGTCTTCCTCGAGGGGCAGAGTCCGCTGGCCCAGCCTTGTTCAGAGAGTGGGGCCATCCCTACCATTGCTGCTCTCCCATAGAGGGTGGGAGTTCTGGCTTCTGTAATTGCTTCTTTTCTGGACATGGCGTTGGCAGGTGGATCCACACCCCCAGCCTGTTTCTAAGGTCCTGGAGAGACCCACAGGATGGCTTGCGATGGAGTTCCTGATGGAAGTGACTGGTGATGGTGGAGAGAAATCCTCCAACAGAAAGGCATCTGTTAGGAGTCTAGGTTGATTGCATTTATGGGGGAATCCAGGGATTCCCTGACTGGGGCTCCAGATGATGGGGTGGCTTGGTATTGAGCAAAAAAAGAAGAAAGCAGCATTGAAGTGATATCGAAAGCCAGTGGGTGAGAGACAGACTGAAGAAGGAATGGGGGGTGGGGAGCAGGCGGTGGTGCACCAGGTTGAGTGCGCACATCACAGGGCACAAGGACTCAAGTTCAAGCCCTTGGTCTCCACCTGCAGGAGGAAAGCTTCCAAGTGGTGAAGTAGAGCTGCAGGTGTCTCTCCATCTCTCTCCCTCTCTGTCTCCCTCTCCCCTTTCAATTTCTCTCTGTCTTTACCCAATAATAAATATTTTTTAAAAAAATAGAATGAATTTGAGACAGTGAGCCAGCTCTGACCTGGGTCTTTACACCGAAACCATTTACAACTGGGCCAGTGGGTCCGATGTAAAATTAGGACAGAAGGAATAAGACTTGTGGAGTCAAGCAACACGAAATAGTTTTATGCTCCAGACACTGAACCTTTGTCAACATATATGCCAAGCTGAGGAAAGTTAGAGCAGTCAGGATGGAATCTTTTGTTATCTACAAACAAACTCTCCTGGGGGAAGGGGGTGGCAAAACTGGTAAAGTGCACAATTTCCCAAGGGCAAAAACCTGGGTTCAAGTCCTCGACCCCACTTGCAGGGAGTGGGGGGGGCACGTTCATGAGCCGCAAGCTGCACTTTCTCTCTCCCTCTCCCTCCCTCTCTCTCCTTCCCCCACCTCTTCCCCTGTTTCCATCTCTACCATACTTAAATTTTAAAAATTATAATAGAAAACTCTTGATATTAAGAGACCACAAATAAGATAAACTTTAAATTTGAGGAAAAATATTTGTGATGATGATAATAAATTAGTAATGTGATTTACAGACACAACGCTATCAAACAAAGACTATGGAGGAGGAAAATGGGCAAAAGTCATCAATGTTATTCACAAAAATAAAAAAGGATTTTTTTTAATTTCCTTATTGGGGGATGAATGTTTTACAGTCAATAGTAAATACAATAGTTTGTACATGCATAACATTTCTCAATTTTCCACATAACAATACAATCCCCACTAGGTCCTCTGTCTAAAAGGATTTTTTTAAAACCGGAGTAGCACTTAGCTCTGGTTTACAGAGGTGCTGGGAATTGAAGCCAGGATGTTTGGTGCCTCGGGCATGAAAGGCTTTTTGCATAACCATTATGCTTTCTCCCCAAGCCATAACTGGGTTCTAAACTAATGTTTTATTTGAAAATTCAGTTCACTGCACTTAAATCAGTGGTGGTGATTAGTACTCTACTGTAAAAAAATTCTGCTGTAAACAATTAGCTTGGTGAACATCTTAAAGGGTGATAATACAGCCTACACACAGGCATTCACATCGTTAGTTGGTGGCAGAAAATATAACTGCTAAAGCCCGCTGTGTGGGAGTCCGATGATAATTATCAAATTGTAATTACAAGAATAACCAGAACTCTAGACTTCTAGACTTTTATTCAATTTTATTGGCACTACCTGTCGGTTTGCATCACAGGAGAGAGAACTCGACCGGAGCCAACTTGGGCTGTTGCTCACTCAGCGACGCGGGAGAGGAACCCAGAACTCTTGGCTGAGCGGGAACACAGCGCAATGCCTTTATTGATCAGAGACAATGCCTTTTATATATCTCTTTAACCAAAAGTGGCAAATGGGGAAAGGAAATGGCTAGGAGAGGGGGCGGAGAAAAAAAAAAAAGAGCTCAAACATAGCAAGCTTCCATAGCAGCTGTTGTGAAGGTGCTGACCAGTGGGATAAACCAGTGCCCTGCAGGTAGGGCAGGTCTCAGGCAAAACAACGATTATGTAAATAGACCACGGGGGGGGGGGGGGGGTGTGTCAGGCGGTGGCGCAATGGGTTAAGCGCATGTGGCGCAAAGCAGCGCAGGGACCAGCGAGCCCTGCCCCAGGCTCCCCACCTGCAGGGGAGTCACTTCACAGGCGGTGAAGCAGGTCTGCAGGTATCTGTCTTTCTCTCCCCCTCTCTGTCTTCCCCTCCTCTCTCCATGTCTCTGTGTCCTATCCAACAACGAATTGCGTCAACAAGGGCAATAATAATAACCACAACGAAGCTACAACAAGGGCAACAAAAGGGGAAAAAAATGGCCTCCAGGAGCAGTGGATTCATGGTGCAGGCACCGAGCCCAGCAATAACCCTGGAGGGAAAAAAAGAAAAATAGACCACAGCGTCAAGCAATGCAGGGGTCCTGGCGTAATGACCAACAACTACTTTTTTTTTTCTTTTTCTTCTTCTTCTATAACCAGAGCCCTGCTCGGTTCTGGCTCATGGTGGTGCTGGGGATCGAACCTGGGACCTTGATGCCTCAGGCATGAAAGTCTATGCAGAACCATTATGCAGCCTCCCAAATAAGCACAATTTCCTGTGTTCTCTCACTGGGCAGGACACCTTAGTGGAGATCCTGCCTAGTAAGAGAACACACAAGATTATAACCAGGAAATATTTGCTTCTATTTCTCTATAGACTTTCTTCTTCATCAGGAACAGATAGTGAAAGTTTTTAGGAGAATTTTTGGTTATCAGTGATGATAAATGATGGAATAAGTTCACCAATTCATTCATATGGAGCCATCTCTGCTCTTCCACTAAAAGAAAAATAAATACTCCTCTTGGTCATAATTCCTTTAAGATCCCACAGTCTGTACATTTCAACAGAGGATTCTGAGTTTGTCCTGGCTATTGAGTAAGACCATCCTATGCTGTCTGTCTCCGTCTATAGGCTTCTTGGTTTGCTTTCTGCTCTCTCACAAACCCGCTGGCATATTAACAAGAAGACCAAACAAAGCTTAGGGGTTTCTTGAGAGAGACCAGAGCACTGCTCTGGCAAATGCTGTGCTGGAGAATTAGACCAGGGGCTTCATGCCTGCAAGTTCCATGCTCTGACCAGTGAGCATCCTCCCTGACCACACTCTTACCCAAGCCAACTAGGAAATTATTATAACACTTCTATTTTTTCCTCCCCACCCCCAGAGATTTATCTCTTGCAAATATTAGTTACACGGGTTTCTCATTTAACGTCTAATGGTATGCATCTGATTTCTACTTTGATATTTCTAATATTTACATTTTATTGTTAACAGATTTAAGTATTTGGAACAGTTCTAAGTTTACAACAAATGGTGCGGTTTCTTTTTATTCCTTGAATTGTACGCTTGATTAAAGTGTCTTTTCTTTTTTATTTAATAAAGAGCTTAATAGAAAATGCCCTTGGAGTCCAGCTTCAGTTCAGTCTCAAAGGTTTCCAAGCTGCATTTTCATGTTAGTTACTTCCAGATAGCCTCTCTGAAGTTGCATGTTTTGTTTCATTTTCTGATTAAAAAATGGGTTAGAGAGGAGGGCTTAGCTTGGTTTGGAGATCTGGGGAGTTTATTCCTTTTCCTTTTGTCTTATTTATTAGCTCTCAAAATCCTTAACAGAAACTCGGGTGCTTTTTCTTTCCTTAGAGATCGCAGGTAAGTCGTTCCCGTGGCTGAATTGTGATGATGTGTGTAAGTAGGTACCACTGGTGCCTAAAATATATACTGTGTGAAGTTAACACCTTCAGTGAATCTTCCTTGCTCATTTCACTATACAGATTCCAACAAATTTTGTTCCCTATTTGATTCCTTAAGAGGATTGCCAGAGCTTTCCACTGAAATTTTATGTCTACTTGCTTTCTCCTATATTTCTTCAATTTTTATGTGTTCCTTCTAATAGATTTAATTTACTTCATACAGATGATGGCAAGGTCATATTAATATACCCCTAGTACTAGGAAAAAGAAAACCACACATCTTTACACAGTAACTCAAACTTAATGGAACACACTGGTTCTTGCAACTTACAGCAAGTTTCAGGTGAAGTTTGTTTGCTTGCTTGCTTGCTTTTTTAAATATTTATTTTATTTATTCCCTTTTGTTGTCCTTGTTGTTGTATTGTTGTAGTTATCACTGCTGTCATTGTTGGATAGAACAGAGAGGGATGGAGAGAGGAGGGGAAGACAGAGAGGGGGAGAGAAAGACAGATACCTGCAGACCTGCTTCACCGCCTGTGAAGTGACTCCCCTGCAGGTGGGGAGCCGGGGCTCGAACTGGGATCCTTACGCTGGTCCTTGCACTTTGTGCCATCTGCGCTTAACCCGCTGCACTACAGCCCGACTCCCCCAGGTGAAGTTTGATCCAACCACCACCACCCCGTATGCCAAAATCTTGCCCACCCCCCTCCAATAATATGTTTTTGCTGATTTCTACCTCTTGGAATCCATCCCAAGATTACAAGTGGGTCATCCCTACTCCAAGACATATAGATCAAGAATCTTGAGAGGGAAGCAGAGTAATATTGGCAGAAATAGTTTCTGGAGAAGTAACCAAAAAGTGGGCCAGGAGGTGTGCAGTGACTAGAGCACTGGACTCCCAAGCAGGAGGCCCTAAATTTGATCTCCAGCATCACATAGGCCAGGCTGATGCTCTGGTTCTCTCGCTCTCTCTTTCTCTCTCTCTCTCTCCTATTACTAATATGTTTTAACTTTTTTATTATCTTCATTTATTGGCTAGAGACACCCAGAAATCAAGAGGGAAAGGGAAGGTAGAGAGAGACAGAGAGAGACCTGCAGCACTACTTCATCTTTTGCAAAGCTTGCCCCCAGCAGATGGGGACCAAGGGGTCTGGAACCCTGGTCTCTGCACACTGTAACATATATGCTCAGTAGGTGCTCCATCATTTTTGTTTTGTTTTGTTTTGTTTTGTTTTGTTTTGTTTTGTTTTGCCAGACACGGCTCAGCTCTGGCTTATGTTGGTGCCAAAAATTGAACCTAAAGCTTCAGAGCCTCAAACATGAAAATCTTTTTTTTTAATATTTTTATTTATTTATTTTCCCTTTTTGTTGCCCTTCTTGTTTTTTATTGTAGGTATTATTGTTGTCATTGTTGTTGGATAGGACAGAGAGAAATGGAGAGAGGAGGGGAAGACAGAGAGGGGGAGAGAAAGAGAGACACCTGCAGACCTGCTTCACTACTTGTGAAGCCATTCCCTTGCAAGTGAGCCATTCCCTTGGGGAGCTGGGGCCTCGAACCGGGGATCCTTATGCCGGTCCTTGTGCTTTGCACCACCTGCGCTTAACCTGCTGTGCTACCGCCCGACTCCCCCAAACATGAGAATCTTTTGTGTAACCGCTATGTGTGTGTATCTGCTCTCTCCTCCAGACCAAATAACAATGCTTTTAAATGATTAAGTTTTTTAAAAAGCAACAAACAGGGACTCAGGCCATAGCACACTGGGTTAAGTGCACATAGTGCGAAGTGCGAGAACCCAGCTTAAGGATCTTGGTTCGAGTCCCTACCTCCCCACCTGCAGAAAGGTCACTTCTCAAGCAGTGAAGCAGGTCTGCAGGTATCTATCTCTCTGACCCCCTCTGTTTTCCACTCCTCTCTCAATTTCTTTCTGTTCTATCCAACAACAACAGTAGCAACAACAATAACAATGGAAAAAAAGATGGCCTCCAGGAGCAGTGGGTTCATATGAGCCCCAATGATAACCCTGAAGGAAATATATATATTCCTCCTTTCACACTTGCTTCATTCAATGCCTTTCTATTGATTTTTTTTTTTTACATTCACAACTGCCATCTGCTATTTTTTTTTTTTTTTGACTGTTGCCTCTCGGGCTGGGGAGATAGCATAATGGTTCTGCAATAGACTCTCATGCTTGAGGTTCTGAGGTTCCAGGTCCCAGACTCAATCCCCAGTACCACCAAAAACCAGAGCTGAGGAATGCTCTGGTCTTTCTCTCTGTATTTCCCTCTCTCATTAAAACAAAATAAATGTTAATATTTAATATCTCTAACCCACTGAACCACCTCCCTCACCAATAAAAAAATGTTGCTTGTCTATGTTTTCAATGTACTTCTCTAGCTGTGCCCTTTAGAAAGAAAGCCATGTCATTTTTTTATGAAGACTCATTCCTTAGAACACTGTGCCTTTCAGGTCAGGGAGATAGCTCAGCATGTCTGAGAATCAGATTTGGCACTGATCACTTACATAATCCAGAGCTGAGCTATGCTCTGGTCTCTCACCCTCTTGCTCTGATGGAAGTAAATAAATAAATTCATTTTTTTAAAAAAAAAGTAAAATGCTTGTGAAAAAAACATTTCTTTACCCATCCACCTTGTGTGAAAAACTGACTTTTTTTTTTTCCATTTGAACAATAGCATTCACGCTAAACAATGTAGATTTCATGTTGGCTAGTTTTTAAATTTTTGTTAGTGATTTAATAGTAGTTCACAAGAGTATAAAGTGATGGGGGGTCTACCACCACCAAAGTGCCATGCCATTCCCCCGCCACAATAACCACCTCAGTTCTCACAAAGTCTTAGAGATGGTTTGCTCACTTTTTTTTTTTTGCAAGTTCGTGTGTTTCAATTTCCTATAGTCCACATATGAACAAAACTATTTTAATTCCTCACTTACTTCAGTAAGCATAATCACCTCCAACTCCATCCACATTGTCCCAAAGTTCATAACATTGTCTTTTTTATTGCAGAGCAGTATTACTTTTTGCCACTTTTATTTGTGATTAATAGTGGTTTATATGACTGTAAAATTACATGGCATAGCAGAAGAGTATTCCATGGAGTATACAGCCCATAGCTTCTTCGTCCTGTCATCTGTGGATGGGCATTGAGGTTGCTTTCACATTTGGTCACTGTGAATAATGCAGCTGAGAATGTAGGAGGGCGTATGTCCTTTCAAATCAATGTCCTCATTCTTCGGGAAAATGCCTAGTGTGACACTGCTAGTGATAAGGTGATTCCATTTTCATTTGTGTGAGAAGTCTTCATATAATTTTCCAAAGGGGCTGGACCAGTTTGCATGCCCACCCACAACGTAACAGAGTTTCTTTCTCATGGCAACACTTAATTTCATGGCACGCTGAATTTGCCGCTGTGTGTTACCCATGCCTGCCTTTACTCAGGCCCCTCCCGAGTGACACAAGACCTCAGACCAGATTCATTCCAAGCCCCACCTCCACCCTAGACAAGAGTGCTGTCTTCCAGGTGTTTTTGTTTATCTTTCCTCTCTGTTCGGGGGATTGTTAATATCGTCTTATTCAGTCCATGTTTGTTTAGCTGCACATACTTTCTGCTCTTGTTGTTTCTTACTGCAGCTCAGATGTCCGTCCTGGGCACATTCCTTTGGCCTGAAGTCCATAGTTTAGAAATTCTTTTACTCAGAGCTCAACTGATAATGGAGGCTCTTGGCTTTCTTGGAAGTTGTTCTACTGGGATGGTTCAGATGTAGAATCTATCACAATTCATGTTTATTTTCTCTTAGGTTGGTGACACTCTCATTCAACCCAATGGGCTTCTGCTGTTGTTCCTACTGAGAAGTCAGTGCTCCGTCTAGCTGCCATTATTGCTTGAATCAGCCCACCCTCCATCCCCAACATTTGTAAAGATGACACTGAGGAAGGCCAGAAAGCCGGCATCTGGATTCAGGGCCAAGAGGACAGACAGCAGGGTGGGGTGGGTGGTGACAAGAAGCAGGGTGGAGTGGGGTGGGCCTGTGGGTGTCTGTTGCTGAGCTTTGATGTCCCATCCATCACCTCTGTGAGTCCAGTCGTTGTCTGTTTGCACAAGTTCCTTTGAGCAGAGCGCCCAGGGTCATCACCCATCTCAAGTCACCCTTCCACTACCCCAAGGCTGTGTCAGATAGTCCAGCCAGAAGTCCAGGTCGTAGTTCACTGCTGTAATATACAGATAGTATCAACTGGTCATTGACAGAAATGTTTACATAGTCACATGGTCAACCCAAGAGAAAGCTAGACGGCCCATCAGTACTTCCTGATGGAGCCCTAAATACTTCCCTTGCGGGAGGGGGGGGCAGGCGGTGGCATACCTGGTAAAGTGCAAACACTACAGTGTACAAGGACCCAGGTTCAAGCCCCTGGAACCCCATCTGCAGGGGGAAAGCTTCACAAGTGGTGAAGTAGAGCTGCAGGTGTGTCTTGCTGTCTTTCTCCTTCTCCCTCACAAATTCTCTCTGTCTCTATCCAATGATAAATAAACATCTCCCTCTCCCCTCGCAAGTTCTCTCTGTCTCTATCTAGTGATAAATAAATAAATAATAAAAACATTTTAAATGCTTCCTTTGGAGGCCAGACCCTTCTGGCGATTATATTTGATTTCCCTGAAGTTGGCATATTCTGCTTTTAGTTAGCATTTCCTAGATACCCAGTCTTTTACAACTTCCCTCTTCACACTAGCATGACAGACCATTTAACTACTGGAGAAGAGATTCCAACCCACCCCACTGATGAACAGAAATTCTCCAACCATTGATCCCCCATTTTTTAAAACTCTTAACATCCATGCTCCTTCACAGCATATTTGGCTCAACCCTCTTGCTACTTGAGGAGGTGAGAAACCCCACTGCCGGGTCCCAGTCACCTCCAGGAAGGACCCAGATGACAGGGAGGGTGGTACCATCACCACCTCCCCAGCTCAGGTGGTTTCCTTTCAGTTGACATTCCTGCTACTCTGATTTCTTCTTTTCTGATCCATAACTCATGGAACACAAAAGCAGGCTTGCCCAGGCTCCTGATGTACTCCATGCATCACTTCAAGTGCTACATTTTTAGAACCCAATTTTTAAAAAATCATTTACACTTCAGGGTAGAAAAATGGCAACATTACTAGAAGATTCAATTAAATTATCCCAGGTTAATGTGCTCTCTGTCTGCAATGAATAACTACAAGTGTCTAGCTAGTGAGTGGACTAGAAAGCTCTATTTCTCTCCCAGATCTATAGTGCATTTTTGTGAGCGTATTAAAATATATTTTCTAATAGGAAAAAAATGAGATGCCCTTTTGTTTATTCCTGATTATAGAAAGTTAGTGCCTATCATTCCCAGGACAATGGTCTCCTGAAAACTACAATAGCTTTTATCTATGCAAGCCCCAAAGGACGCTGGGAGAATCCCTCACTTGGGTTAACTTTGCTGAATATATTTAACCAGTAAATTATTTGCCTTCCCAACTGGAAGAGCCAATATACATTTATGTTCGAGGAATGGTTTGTTTTACTAACTTTATGAGTGAAGCCCTCAATAGCAGCTAAGCCATGGGACATTTAATTAAGTTATATTTGCTTTTTCATGATCTTTAGCTCAAGCTTATAAATCAGGAATCAATGAGTACTTAATTTCCTCTTATAGCATTAAAAGTAATTGCTTCATAAATTCACTTTAGTAATCCAAATATTTGCACACAGTACAGCACAAAGAGAAGTTGTTTCATTGATGAGGTCCTAACTTTTATTTTATTAGTATAAAATGGAACTTGCTCATTTTATAGCTTATGATTTTCCTGCCTGCCTCAAATTCCTTCTTGAAGCAGACAGGGTATAAATTTAAAATAAATACGATGATGACTTTGCTTGAGAGGAAGAAAAGCCAGTCTGGCTATTTCAAATACAAAAAAAGAAAGAAATCATGGTTGTAAATATATGTCTGCTTAGTAGGGGATAACTATCGTGCATGAATCCTTTCCCCTGAGCTGTGAGTACTCAAACAGCTGCAGCAGCTGATCTAATCTGCGTCTGTCTGTCTGTCTGTCTGATAAAGGTGGGGGGGAGCACAAAGTGAATAAACTGTAGTCTTGCCACTAAATGGATGACGACTGCAGCCCTGCTCTGCTGAGACAATGAAAGTGTTTTGTGTGCTTGACTCTGCCACAGGACGTCCCAGTGTTTGATCCTCAGTGACAGTTACCAAACTCACTAATGATCTCACATGGATCCCTCCCTCTGTCAACCAGACATCATTTTTGTGCCCTGCCTCTCATGACTCCAACATGGCTGCCCTGCCTCCTGTTTATCCAAAATGGCTGCCCTGCCTCCATGACTCCAAGATGGCTGCCCTGCCTCCAGGACTCCAAGATGGTTGCCCACCTCCCATGACTCCAAGATGGCTGGTCTGCCTCCCATGACTCCAATATGGCTGCCCACCTCCCATGATTCCAAGATGGCTGACCATCTTCCATGATTCCAGATGGCTGCCAGCCTCTATGACTACCAGGACTACCAGATGGATGACCTGCCTCCCATCACTCCAAGATGGCTGCCCACCTCCTATGACTCCAAGATGGCTGTCCTACCTCCAGGACTCCAAGATGACTGCCCACCTCCCATGACTCCAAGATGGTTGCCCTGCCTCCAGGACTGCAAAATGGCTGTCCTGCCTCCATGACTCCAAGATGGCTGCCCAACTGTCATGAATCCAAGATGGCTGCTGGCCTCTATGACTCCAAGATGGCTGCCCACTTCCTAGGACTCCGAGATGACTGCCCACCTCCATGACTCCAAGATGGCTGCCTTGCCTCCATGACTTCAAGATGGCGGGCCACCTCTCATTTATTCAAGACGGTTGTCCTGGGCTTCAGGTGAGCATTGATCTAACCAACACCTGTAGCTGCTCCACCAGGCTAATCACTGAACACCCTGCCTATCCTGACCACAAATCAGTGGCTTTTACCCATAGCTCTCTCGCCTGCTGCCCTGGCACACACAGATCCTTGCGCCCACACACCTGGCTCTGGAAGTCCAGGGGGGCTGCAAGGTGATGTGATCACTTTCACACAAGCCCAGGGTTCTGAAGCCACATGTAGGCCTCCTGCTCCAAGCCTCACCCAGTCGCTCCTGCTTTTGTATGAAGGGGAATCACTCGCTTGGAACTCACCCTCAGAAACAGAGTTGACTCCAACTGACCTCCTCCAAGGACCGTCAGCCGTTATCCAGGTGAGAGTGTGAGAGGAGGGAGAGGTCAGGGGCTGGATTCGGGCTCATGGGGCTGGGGGTGGAGGGGTTGGGGGCACAGGTGTCCAGACCCTCTGGCCTCCGGGGCTCAGTCTCCTCAAACTTCCTCCAAGAACAAAACCCAGAACCCATAATAGGTCCTAACTATTGTTTTTCCTTTTGCATTTTCTTTACTGTCCTTGGGACTTCACTGGCTCACTACCTTTCTCCAGATGGAAAGAGAAACCAAGGTTGACAGAATAACTCACTTGGGGAGTTACTGATCTTTGATTCTTTTTAAATATACATTTTTATCTTTATTTACTGGATAGAGATAGCCAGAAATCAAAGGAGGAAATAGAGCGGGAAAGAGAAATAGAGACAGCTGCACCCTTGTTCACTACTCACAAAGCTTTCCCCCTGCAGGTGGGGGCTGGGGGAACCTAGGTCCTTGTGCATTTAATGTGTGCACTTAATCAGGTGTGCCACCACCCAGCTGCTTTTTTCTTTATCTTCTAGATGGCTGTGGCCATAGGGGTACAGCTACCCATCTCATCCAAATAGATGTCAGCATACCTCCCCTCCCCCCAGCTTCTCCTCTCTCTCTCTATCATAGGACACTGGGCCCTTCAGCTATTGTTTCACGAGAACAAAGCCAGCCGGACTGGCATCCCCGAGGCTGTCCTTCTGTTCCCAAGCTCAACTTCAGCAGATTTACTGCTGGAGCAAACCCAAGCCCAAGCTATGCATGTCAGATGACTCCTCCCCCCAGGGCCATCCTTTCTGTTCCAGTGTGTGAGAGAAGGTAGTGAGGGGACTCTGGTTCATCTGCCTGTGGGTCCCCAGTCCAGAACCCTGTGCCCAGGGATGCACAAACTTATCTCCTGGGTTGACTCAGCTTGAATGGAGTTCAGTCATCTCACAATGAGCAGAGACTTTGATGAGACACGCGTCAGCAGGAGACTGGAGTGGTCCTTCCAAAACCCCACAAAAGGAAATGAGCATGTTTCTTGGGCGATATCCCACGAGACGAAGGAAGGAAGGAACAGCCTGAGGTCTCAGGCACCCAGCGGAGTGGAAGACGTGCACCCAAGCGTGAGGGAATCATCAAGATTTTATTTTTTGTAAATATTGTTGTTAAATAAACATCTGAGCGGCGTTTGCCTATCCAGCTTACTTATAGCTCAGGGCATGAGGGAGTGATTAAAAAAAAGAAGTTAGTAGGTTGAATTAGAAGAATTCACTGCAGCCTGCTAGCTGACAGCACGTCACATTATTTGCAAATATCCTCTGGAACAGCAGCCTTGAAGGCTGCCAGCCCTGCTCAGTGTGACTGGAGACACTTACATGAGCTCCAGAGTAAGGGAGGTTTGGCTCGCTGAACGCTCTGCCATTGTTGGAGCAGGCAGCGTAACCCCTGTCAAGCCCTGGCCTGGCTCGAACCTCTAGTATGTGAGTCTCTTCACCCTGCACTCTGCTGTTTTTTTTAAGGCCAAGGATGCAGAAAAGCCCCTTGGGAGATTGCGTTATGGGCAGGAGTCTGCAAGTACAGCTGTCGCGTCTAAGACCCTCTGACCCGTGAACCGAGGTTTATGAGAAAACCGCACGGTCCTCTTCATGAAGTGTCTCTAGTGGATGCAGGAAGGGAACATGGAAACAGGTGTGAGTGGAAGCAGTGTGTGCTCCTGATCTTCACTGCAGGCCCCCAAAGCTGGGTCTCAGGAAGAGAGAGGGAGAGAGAAGTGCCCACCAGGATCTTTTCAGAAGGTCTCGCCATGAAGGAAAGGCAGCCACAGCTTCTTCTGGGGAGTGGTCCTCCATGAAAATGCCTTTGCAAGCCTGTTCCCCGGCTTCTTCTTCCTCCCACCCCCCTGCACAGGATTCGAACATTATCTTCCGACTTTTAAGTAGCTTTCTCTCAAGAAAAATAGTCTTTGGATGAAACTCTCTAAGAGCCCATTTCAACAATTACCAAGATAGTTGGTGGTGGGTATCCAGTGGAGAAGCAATGACAGAAGCCAGGATTCCCATCTTCAGTACCCCAAAAAGAATTTTTGTTTTCTGTTCCTGGTGTTTATTCTTGTCTCAACTGATTGAATCCATTTCTATGCACAAAGGATATGAGAAATGTTGTGAATTGTGACCATCACAGTCTTTTTTTTTTTTTTTGGTCTCCAGGGTTATTGCTGGGGCTCAGTACCTGCACTATGAAGCCACTGCTCCTGGAGGCCATTTTTTCCCTTCTGTTGCCCTTATTCTTTATCATTGTTGTTATTATTGGATAGACAGACAGAAATCGAAAGAGGACAGGAAGACAGAGGCAGAGAGAAAGATAGACATCTGCAGACCTGCTTCACCACCCATGAAGTGACCACCTGTAGGTGGTGAACCAGAGGCTCAAACAGAGATCCTTATGCTGGCCCTTGTGTTTTATGCCATGTGCACTTAACCAGCTGTGCTACTGCCCATCCCCCCATCACAGTCTTTTTATTAACACTCAATAGTACTGAAACAAAAATGGCAGTGCTTGGAGGCACTGGATGAAGCGATGACCCCATCACAACAAAAGCTGAAATTTTGAGAGACTGTTCCAACAGAAGTGACTTTATTCCCGGTGACTTGTAACATCCCTCCCGCAACTCACAGCCGTAATTACAAAGCATTTGACCTGTGACTGCAACCTGCACTGACAAGTGTAAGGTATATTAGACAGTAGGATTCCCACTTTTGTCTTGCTAGTGTAACTTAACGATAGAGCTGCATAGGACCCAGACCCTGCACGAGGGTGTGGGAGTGTCTCCTTCACTTTCGCAATGAGGCAACTTTCTTCTTCTTAGTTCTAACTTAGTTTTAATTACTACCCATTAGCTGATGAAAGTAAGAGAATCTCAGGTGGAAAAAAAAAAAAGAATTTTGATCCATACTCCTAGTTGGGGAGAAATTATACAGGGAAAATGATCAGAGGGCTCTGAACTCCAACTCCATCAGGACCCGGAGAGAGAAGAGGAAAAAGAGAGGGACATTTGGATGTAGCAAGAGGTGTAGGTGTGACTTGGAATGGAAGAGAAGATGGGACCAAAAAACAAAGGAGGCCAAGTATATTCAAATATAGACAGATGGTTGTAGAAATAATAATTGACCCACATCTGCTTACAGTGAAGGGATTGGGGATCCAGACCTCTGGGGTTGGGAATAGCACAGAGTTGTACCCCTGCTGTTTTGTAAATCAATATTAAGCCATGAAAAGAAAAAAATGCGGAAGCTACCAACGGAGGAGATGGTGGGACATAGAATTCTGGTGCTGGGAACTATGTGGAGTTGTGCCTCTATTATCTTACAATCTTGTTAATCGTGATAAATCACTGATAATTTTTTAATTTTAAAAATGGGCAAAGAGATACATATATAGACAGAAAGTTGTATAAATAATAACTGACCCATCTCCGCAGCCTTAGAAGAACTTCTGTAGCTTCCAACAGAGGGACTGGGGTACAGAACTCCGCTGGTGGGAATGGTGTGACGTTAGACCCGTTAGCTTGTAATTTTGTAAATCAATATTAAATCAGTGATAAAGCAGGTTGAGATGTACATAAATAAAGCAAAACATAATTTAAAAAATGTTTGGTGGGGGAAAGATCACACTGGGCTGGGAGATGTCTCCCCCAGAGAAACTCGCACTCTGCCATGCTCGAGGCCCAGGGCTGAGTCCCAGCACCACACAGGAACACCATGCACAGCTCCAGGAGCAGTGCAACCATGCCCTGGTCTGTCTGCCTATCTCTGTCTAGTGAGCAAGCTACCTAGCTGAAATTATAGAAAGTTTCTGTCAAGATCACTCTGCAGTCTTGGCAGAACCTCTGGTTTCTAAAAACTCTGGTTTTGAGGGCAGGCGGAGGTGGTGCACCTGGTTAAGCTCCAGTAGTATTAAGCACAAGGGCCCGTGCATGGATCCAGGTTCGAGCCCCCCCGGCTCCCCACTGCAAGGGAGAAGCTTCATGAGTGGTAAAGCAAGTCTGCAGGTATCTGTCTTTCTCCCTCTTTTTCTTCTCCTCCTCTCTCAATTTCTCTCTGTCCTATCCAATACAATGCAAAAAATGGCCATCAGGAGCAGTGGATTCAGTGCCAGCACTGAGCTCCAGTGATAACACTAGTGGCAATAATGATTATGATGATGATAATAATAATAATTACAACTTAAGCAAGTCTATCCAACTGCTGTGCACATAGCCCTGTAGTAAGCAGAAAAGGGACAGGAAGCCCCTCCCCTAAAGGGACTGAAGTCAGGTCAGAAGAGACTGTAGTCTGCAGAGCTGACTGGCACATAAAGATACACACACACACACACATAGACACACACACATACACACACACACACAGAGAGAGAGAAAGAGAGAGAGAGAGAGAGAAAGGCAGACCAGAGACCCAGAAACAAATCGAGATAAGAGAAGGAAGTTCACTGGACAGCTACTGGGTGCCTGCCGGCTTTCCACCAGGGCACCCACCAGGGCACTCACCATGACATCCCACCTGCAGACCACAGGAACTGTGGGAAGTTCTTCACCACCGGGAAGAGGGATTCTATCTGCATCTTTGCGACATTTTAAGAGTAATAGATGCATTTTCATTTCAGTTAAGACTTGTTGTTTAAATATAACTACACATGCCAGAGTGTACACCTGGTCGAACACATTGGAATTTCTCATTTTCTCTAGTAAGAATTACTTTCTAGGCCTATTCTCAACCCTCACACCATCTTCCCAGACAAGGCTTTTAGTCTACCTGCATGTTAGCTATCAGATTCAGGCAAAAATTACTGAAGTCATGGACCACATGGAACATATATAAAATAGACTTCCTAGCTCCTTCCCACACAAAGACCCCTAATTCCATCTGCTCTATTCTTACCTTTGGGTTCCTGTTTATTAATCACTTTCTCCTGCTTTCTATCTTACCACCTTTCAGCCACCAAATTGCAGACGTTACTATGATTCCATCCTGACTTCCCCAGGCAGATGACCTCACCAGTGTGTCCAAGAACTTCACCTCCCCAGATCCCTGCCCCACTAGGGAAAGACAGAAACAGGCTGGGGGTATGGGTCCACCGGCCAACATCCACATTCAGTGGAGAAGCAATTACAGAAGCCAGAACTCCCATCTTCTGTGTCCCAAGGAGAATGTTGATCCATGCTCCCAGAGGGATAAAGAGTAGGGAAGCTTCCAATAGAGGTGCTGGGACACAGAACTCTGGTGGTGGGAATTTATGGAATTGTACCCCTGTTATCTTACAATCTTGTTAATCATTAATAACATTTTTAAAAAAGAATTACTAGCATTTATTGACTATACCAGTTGTAATGATTTTATCCTTTCTTCTTGAGGGCACTGAAAATCAGAGACAAAGATCAGGACAACAATATCGGTGAGTGACAGAGAAAGTATCTGAATGAAGAGTCTGTGTCAGATAGTAATGTGGGTTCTTTTATTTGATAAATACAGTGCATTATACCGATTGATTTCATGTGCTGAACCAACGTCGACTTCCTAGCATAAACCCCATTTTGCCATAGGATGCAATTGTCTCTCTCTCTCTCTCTCTCTCTCTCTCTCTCTCTCTCTTGATTTTTTTTACTTTTTTATTTTGCCTCCAGGGTTATCGCCGGGGCTCGGTGCCTGCACTATGAATCCACTGCTCCTGGCAGCCATTTTTTTTTTCCATTTTGTTATTGTCGCTGCTGCTGTTGTTGAATAGAACAGAAAGAAAAGGAGAGAAGAAGAGGAGACAGACAGGAGGAGAGAAAGATAGACACCTGCAGACCTGCTTCACTGATGTGAAGCTTTTCCCCGACAGGTGGGACTGAAGGGCTCAAACCTGGGTCCTTGTACATTGTAACATGTGCACTCAGCTGGGTGTGCCATCACCCAGCCCCGAATTTTTCTGTTTTCTGCAGGTTCTGGACTGTGTCGGTCTGTGTGACCTACTGAGAGCAATGTTCAGTGGCGATGCCCATTCTCTCAATTCCGATTTGAGTAGTCAGCCTTCCATCTTTTCTCAAATCAGTTTAAAAAGTTCATCCATTTTTTTTTAGATTTTTTTAAATTTCTTTATTGGGGAATTAATGTTTTACACTCAACAGTAAATACAATAGTTTGTACATGCATAACATTCCCCAGTTTCCCCTAGAACAATACAACCAAGTTCATCCATTTTTATCATAGTTTTTCTGTAATACATTTATTTTTGATTTATTTTAGATAGAGACAGAGAGGCAGGGAGAGCACGAAAGAGAACACAGCACCAAAGGTTCCTTTCATGAGGTGGAGGCCGAGCTCGAACCTGGGTCTGCATGTGGCAAAGCCACGCACTATCCAAGTGAGTGACTTTGCTCTATCTTGGTTTTCATAAGTTTCTTTGATGTCACATTTTTATTTCCTATTTCATTTATCCCAACCCCTGCATTCCTTATTCTTTTTTTTTTTTCTCCTACCTTTGGCTCTAGTTTTGTTCTTTTTCTAGTGTCTCAAGGTGAAAATTCAGGTGATTAATTCAGGCTCTTCCTCCTTTTTCATAAAGGCAGTTAGAGCTGTAAATGTCACGTAAAGCACGGTTTCTTGCCGTATCCCATTAATGCTTTATCTGTTGTGTTTCCATTTTCATTTATTCAAGGATTGTTTTCATTTTGTTTGTGAGTTCTGCTTTAACCTATTATTTTGGAGTGTCTTGTTTAAGTTTCACTTATTTATGATTTCCCCTAAATTCCCCTCTGTTGTTGACTTCTAGTTTTATTCTATTTTTGGTTGGAGAACATACTTTATATGATTTATATTATTTCAGCCATTGTAAATTTGTTAAGACGTGTTTTATGGCCTTACATATGGCCTATCATGGAGAAGACTCCATTTGCACTTGAGAAAAATGTGTACTTTTTGCTGCTGGGTGCAATATTCTATAAATGCCAATTAGACCTAGTTGGTTTGTAACATTGCACACAGTTCCTGCTTCCTAGTTTACCTGCTGTCTGATGTCTCCAATTATTGTTGTCAAATTGTCTGTTTCTCCTCTAATTCTGTCCGTTTTAGCTTCAAGCCTTTTGGAGTTTTGCCATTTAATCTAGTGATATATGTATTATTCCTATCATCATTTTTCATTGCTTTGACTGTTGTACCATTATAAAATACCCTATTTATCTACTAAGGAAATAGATCAGGGAGCCAGGCATAGCACACCTGGCCAAGCACACACAGTACTATGCACAATGACCAGGTTTGAGCCCCCTTCCCACCTGCTGCGGGGACATTTCATGAGCAGTGAAGCATGTCTGCAGGTGTCTATCTCACTCTCTATCTACCCTCCCCCTCTCAATTTCTCTCTGTCCTATCAAATGAAAATGAACAAAAGTGGTCCGGGAGGTGGCGTGGTGGCTAAGGCACTAGACTCTCAAGCATGAGGTCCCGAGTTCAATCCCTAGCAGCACATGTACCAGAATGATGGCTGGTACTTTCTCTCCTCCTATTTTTCTCACGAATAAATAAATAATAAATAAAAAGGAAAATTTTTTTAAAAGACAAAATAGCAACCAGGAGCAGTGGATTCGTAGTGCCAGCACTGAACTCCAGTGATAATCCTAGAGACAAAAAAAGAAATGAACCCTGGGTCCATACTCCCAGAGGGATAAAGAATAGCAAAGTTATCAGGGGAGGGATGGGATACGGAGTTCTGGTGGTGGGAATTGTGTGGGGTTGTACCCCTCTTATCCTATGGTTGTGTTAATGTCTATATATATATATATATATATCTTCGGATAAAAAAAAAAAAGAAATGGGCCCTCCTTACCATTCAACATATTCCTAATTGCCCCACTGTTTTGTTCAGATTTGCTTAGCCAAGTACAAATAAAGTTTTTTCACATAGCACATTTGCAGAAGCACATCTGACATTTTTCCACACAGTTCAAAGAGTGCCACTAACCATGTTTTGAAGATGTACTTCAAGTAGAGGAGAGAAAGAGAGAGAGAGAGAGTCAGGCATGATGGAATGACACTCTGCCAACCGAGCCATCTCCACAGCCACATGATCCAGACTCAGTCAGTCAGAAATGGTTACCACAACCTCTGCTGCCATCCATTTAAAGCTATGTGTTCCTTTCATGCGTGCCGGCCTTTGACTTGTGAAGCACCACTGTTTCCCAGACGCTGTACTAGGCACATGGAGACTCCTGCTGCAGAGCTCAAGTTCTGAACAAGCATCTGCTGTTACAGCCGCATTTCAGAAGTGCCGTATGCAAAGTAACCCCAGACATCAAGAAAGACACACCTTGCAGCTTGCAATGAGGGCAGAGCTGGCATCCCACCTGAGTAGAAAGGGACACACAGTCTTCCTAAGAAGTGGATAGGGTATTGCACACTAAACATGTGCTTCTTTGCTGGGAGTGGGGGAGGAGGGGTACCGGGGCAAAACTCTGCTGATGCGGTGGCTTAAACAACAGGCATTAATTTTCTCACCATCCTGAATTCAGGAAGTCCAAGATCAGGATGTCAGCAGGATGGTTTTTCCTGAGCACTCTCTCTCTCTCTCCCTCTCCCTCTCCCTCTCCCTCTCCCTCTCCCTCTCCCTCTCCCTCTCCCTCTCCCTCTCCCTCTCCCTCTCCCTCTCTCACTCGGCTCTTCTCACATCACTCACTGCCTTACAGATGTCTACTCCTGGGTCTCTTCTCATAAAGACACCAGTTATTCTGGACTATGGAATGAAACTCAGTTAATCCTGAGTGCCTTTTCAAGCCTTTCTTTCCTCTCCTTCCTTTCTTCCTTTCCTCTTTTGCAAGTTCATTTGTTCTATGTGATTTATATTTCACATACCGGTGGACTTGCAGAGGCATGGCCATGGAGTAACAGCTGCTTCACCTTGCTCACCTGATCAACTAGATAAAGCAACAACAACAACCAAAAAATTCACCTGAAAACTCAACAAGATGGAGCTGGGATTTCTCCAGAAACTCACTAAGGCACAGGTGAGTGCAGACGTGTGGTCAGTCAATGGCAAAAAGGGGTGAGGGAGAGACACTCAAGACTCAAGAAACTTTATTTAGTGGTGGCTGGTGCCAGTTTGGGAACTAATCAGCAGCGAACATTGCCAGTGGCTGGAAAAAATATTTCGCATATTTTTCAAATTCAGCAAAGTCATCTTCACTTTACATACTCACCTCCAGTTCAGCCATTTTATTCTAAAAGATAAAAACCACCTTTTCAAATGATTAACCTTATCTTCTTTGCTTTTTTAAAAAAAAAATTATTGGGCTGGGGAGACAGCATAATGGTTATGCAAAAGCCTTTCAAGACTGAGGCTCTGAGGTCCCTGGTTCAATCCCCAACACCACCATAAGCCAGAACTGAGAAGTGCTCTGGTCTCTTCCTCTCTTGTGGTATCTTTCCCTCTGTATCTACTCTTTCTCATTAAAATAAATAAAATATATATTTTTTTATTTTATTAGCCAGAGCAGTGCCCAGCTCTTTGGCTTGGTGGTGCTGTGAATTGAGCCTGGGAACTCAAGAGCCTAGGGCATGAAAGCTATTTGCATAACTAATATGCTATTTTCCCATCTCAAGCCCTTCTCTTCAAATATGGCCACAATGGGAATAAGGGCTTCTACCTCTGGGTTTTTTTGGGTTTTTTTTTTTTTTGGGGGGGGGTTATAATTCAACCAAGAATAGGTAATGCTTCAGAAGAAGTTTAGAGATCGGATGGATGGAATGACACTTACCCCATGAGACATGCTTCATCTACAGAAAATTCTCCTCCCTGCTACCTGGGTTTCCTGGGTGTATGTGTCATCATTTCACTTTCCTGAAAGGAAAGAATACACAAATGTCTCTTAACTGTCTTTGTGGCTTTAAAATGACTTGTTGAAGTCAAACTTTACAGAATGAAAAAGATGGGAGCTATAGTATTTAAAATAGACTAAAGCATCATGCTCACTCCTAAGCTATGGACTTGTGAATAGTCAGCCAGGACTACATTTCCCAGCCCTCCTTGCATCTAGAAGTGGTCGTGTGACTCTGCGAGGCCAATCAAATATAAGTGAGAATTGTCCTCTCCAGGCCAAGGTGGACTGATTCTGTATCTACCACAGACTGGAGAGGTTTCCCGGGCCCTGGAGGAGGGGACACCAGCCTTCCAGGTCCCTAAGTATCTGTACTGGACTTGTTGAGAGCAGCTACTGACTTGTAATGTGTAACTCCGAGATTTCAGAGTTTCTTTCCTACAACTAGCTGTGTTTTGTAATGCATTCACCATCATCACAACACTGTTCTGATTTTCTTAACATACTGCTTCCTAGTTATTAGCAACATACATCGTTTTTACAGAGCTGTTCACCTGCTGTGTTCACTTTATTCGCTGACTAGAAATATGTTCATATTTTTCCATGTCCACCTGCAACCACCATAATGATCGTTTTCAGTGCCTACAAATTAAAGCTGCTCTCAGTTTGCGAACATTTATTCTTCTGTCAGTTATTTTGGCCTTCTAGGAAAATAATGGGTAGGAGACACAGAAGCATCATCATCAAACAAATATATAAATACTATTAACTAAGCCTAGTTCACACAGGTCAGAAGAATCAGCACAGACTTTTACATCTTGGTCAAAGTTTATGAAGGTGAAAAATTTTTTTAAAAATGTTTGGGGCTAGGTGGTGGTTCACCTGGTACACATTAACATGCTCAAGGACCTGGGTTCAAGCACCAGGTCCCCACCTGCCAGATAGAAGCTTCATGAGTGGTGAACTAGGTACTTCAGCTTTCTCTCCTCTCCGTGTATTGCTTTAACTCTAGCACCCTCTAACAAACAAACAAACGAACGAAAAGGCCACTGGAAATTACACCCATGCAGGCATCAATCCCCAGTGATTTCCTCACTGTACTTGAGAGAGAGAGAGATGACAGAGGAGAGACACCACAGCAATGCCTCATCATCATTAGAGTTCCTCCAGTAAGAAAATACATAATAATAATAATTTTAACAAAGGAGATTCGCCTGTGAAATTTGCTCAACAAGAGAAGAGAGTCAAAATAAAAGGCACATCTTCCCAGTCCCTGCAAACATAGGCATTGTTAAGTCACTTAATTTAAAAGGTCACCCTCGATGAAGTAATTGAATGAGGGTAGGTTTTTAGGCATCTTGAAAACACACACTGGGGACCCAGGATTCTCATGATTTTTATTTACTTGCCAAATATTTCTTTGTTTGCTACAGCAATTTTATTGTCTTTTTTTTCTCCCTTTTGTTAGAGAGAAGAATTAGTACAACATTTATTGCTTGAAAGTATTCTAAAGCTCCTCTTAGTCTGTCATTGGACCAGGAGATAAACAAGTACCATCTTCAGCAAGATGCACTGCAGAGAGGCGGCAGACGAAGCAGATGCAGACGGGGCAGGGGGTGGCACAGCTGGCGCAGTGCACGTATCACCATGCGCAAGGACCCGGGTGCAGCCCCTGCTCCCCGCAGATGGTGAAGGGGTTCTGCAGGTGTCTCTCTGTCTCCTCCCTCTCTGATTCCCCTACTCCATCTCCATGTCTTTCCTATCAGATAAGAGAGAAAGAAAAGGGGGTAGGTGGTAGTGTACCTGGTTAAGCACACACATTGCAGTGCAAAGACCTGTGGTCAAGCCCCTGGTCCCCACTTGCAAGGGGAAAGCTTTGCGAGTGGTGGAGCAGGGCTGCAGGTGTCTCTCTGTCTCTTCCCCTCTCTATCTCCCCCTCCCCTTTCTATCTCTGTATCCAGTAATAAATTAAAATATTACTTTAAGAAGAAAAGAGAGAGAGAGAGAGAGAAAGGGAAAGGGAGAAAGAAAAGAGAAAAATGACTGCTGAAATCAGTGGATTCATAATACAAGCACCAAGCCCCAGCAATAACCCTGGAAGCAACGGAGGAAGGAAGGAAGGAAGGAAGGAAGGAAGGAAGGAAGGAAGGAAGGAAGGAAGGAAGGGAAAGAGGGAGGGAGAGAGGAAAACAAAGAGAAAAGAAGCTATTCCTACGTAAGTCCCTGGAGGATAGCTGTCATCTGAGAGCAGACATCTGCGCTCACCCACGTCTCAGCTGTGTTGCATGCAGACATGAGATCTGATGGCACACATGTGCAGGCAAAGAGGAGGACAGCACACCGGAGCTTTCTCACTGGGTCCAGCTAGAGACCAAAGCAGCAAAGGTGACATAGAGAAACACAGAATCATTTTGTCACCCAAATACTGGAGTTTCGGCATGGAAGCACCCTGCTTTCTGGAAACTTCTGTTCTGTCTCTACAACAGAGCTGTGCTGTCGAATGCCGTTAAGCAGGTGAAGGAAGATGCCTCAGTAAACTCGAAGTCAGCAAGGTGTTTGCTGGCAGACAACACTCTGGAACCCTATGCAGCGGCAGTGATTTCTTCAGTCAGGCCCACGGCTCTCTACTGGCATTTCAAAGCAGAGTTCTGGAAGGGCAGGACCCTTCCCCCCTTCTCCTCTCCCCCCAGGCTCTGACTTTGCAGGCCACAGACACCAAGGAGGAATGTGGCCCATCAGAACTGAGGCCTGCAACTGGGGGGGTGCAGGAGGTGGGGAGGAGCCCGGTCCCACACAGAGTTGCCTTTGGAGACCCATGTCAAGGCCAGCAGAGTCCCTTGTAAGCCCAGGACCAGGCAGGAGAGTGGGGACGGGTAATGTCCAGGGTCCACAGGGTCATAAGGTCTCCAGTCTCTAGGCACCTAGGGCAGCATCTGAGATCCCCCCTCCCCCAGATGCATGTGGAGACCTAGAATTCAAGGAGCCCTTGGGGGTAGATAGCATAGTGGTTCTGCAAAGAGACTGTCATGCCTGAGGCTCTGAAGTCCCAGGTTCAATCCCCTGCACCACCATAAGCCAGAGCTGAGCAGGGCTCTGGTGTTTCTCCGTGTCTTTCTCTCTCTGCATCTCTCTCAAAAATAAAACAATTTTGGCAGGAGTCGGGTGGTAGTGCAACGGGTTAAGCGAATGTGGCGCAAAGCTCAAGGACCGGCATAAGAATTCAAGCCCCCCGGCTCCCCACCTGCAGGGGAGTCCCTTCACAAGGGGTGAAGCAGGTCTGCAAGTGTCTGTCTCTCTCCCCATCTTCCCCTCCTCTCTCCATTTTTCTCTGTCCTATCCAACAACATGACGTCAATAACAACAATAACTACAACAATAAAACAAGGGCAACAAAAAGGAATAAATAAATAAATAAATAAATTTTTAATTTAAAAAATTGGGAGTCGGGTGGTAGCGCAGCGGGTTAAGCACACGTGGCGCAAAGCGCAAGGACTGGTGTAAGGATCCCGGTTCGAGCCCCCGGCTCCCCACCTGCAGGGGAGTCACTTCACAGGTGGTGAAGCAGGTCTGCAGGTGTCTGTCTTTCTCTCCCCCTCTCTGTCTTCCCCTCCTCTCTCCATTTCTCTCTGTCCTATCCAACAATGAAAACATCAATAACAACAGTAATAACTACAACAATAAAACAACAAGGGCAGCAAAAAGGAATAAATAAGTAATTTTTTAATTTTTAAAATTAAAAAAAAGAAGCCCAAACTGCTCCTCACTGGAGCTCTATGGGGGAATCCCTCAGAGACCTGGGGAGAGAGAAACCACTGGCAACGTGGACAGATGGACTGTCACTCTTCCTTGAGGCACCAGAGGGGCCCTGAATATCACCTGTGGCTAGGAACCTAGGACCTGCAACTCACCTGAGCCCGTGAGAGACTCCAGGGTCATGCTGAAGTGTGTATGTGTGTGTGTGTGGGGGGGGGGGGGGGGCAGCCTGGTATAGGCAGAGAATGCCGCCCTTCCCAGGACCAGCAACCCAGGAGAGGTGGGTGGGTGAGCCCTCAGAGAAGACTCAGCACCCCACTCCACCCCACCCCCAAAAGGTGGGTGCTCCAAAGCCAGAAAGGAAGAGGGGCTGACCTTCCTAGGAAGGAGTCCACACGCCTGAGGACAAGGCACTGCTGAGGGGCAGGGCACAGAACCATGAGCTAGAGCGCTGCAGGGACTAGCACCCCAAAGGCTGGGAGGAAGGCTGGTCTGGTCTGAGGCTGGAGGCCCGCAAAGTGCGGAGAAGCAGGGTGCCAAGGAACGGGAAGCAAAGAGGGTGCCGTGAGCATCACCACGTCATCTGTATTGCTGCCGTTAGTTACTGCCACCAGGTGTATCATATATGGGGGCTCAGTGCCAGTAACAGTGTCCGCTGCTCCCAGTGGCCATTTTTCCTTCCTTCCTTCCTTCCTTCCTTCCTTCCTTCCTTCCTCTCTCCCTCCCTTCCTCTCTCCCTCCCTTCCTTTCTCCCTCCCTTCCTTTCTCCCTCCCTTCCTTACCTGCTCCTCCTCCTCCTTCTATTTCATCTTTTTCTTCTTCTTTCCCACCTCTCTCTCTCTCTCTCTCTTTGTTCTTATTTCGCCTCCAGGGTTATTGCTGGGGCTTGATGCTAGCACTATGAATCCACTGCTACTGGCGGCCATTTTTTCCATTTTATCAGATAAGACAGAGAGAAGCTGAGAGAGGAGAGGAGATAGAGACATCTGCAGATCAGCTTCACCGCTTGTGAAGCAAACTCCTTGCAGGTGAGGAGCCGGGGGCTTGAACCCAGATCCTTGCGAGTATCCTTGCACTTAGCACTATGTGCACTCAGTCGGGTGCAGCACCGCCTGCCCCCCTTCCTGCCTCCCTCTTTCCCTCTCACATACAGGGAATGGAAACAGATACCATCCAGAGAGTGAGAAACAGCCAAGTGCTTTAGACACGCCAGAAGGAAGGCAAATAGGTGGAGTGAGTGATGGCGGAGGCAGGCAGGGAACCCTTAACTATCACCCGTCCGTGTCCGGATCCCTGAGCATAGTGGCTTTCTGATGGCAGGACCTCCGCACACAGGAGGGAAAATAGACACGGGTGGGGGTGGAGAAGAGCTGTGACAACCACACCCGCTTCCCTGCGCCTCTCCCCTGTGGCAAAGCACAGCGGGTTTATCCATCACGGGGAGCCCTCGCCAATAAAACCCACAGCATTTGCTTCTGCTCCCCTTTGTAAATAGCCTCACTCCCACACACTCTCCTTCCTCCCCACAGGACCACTCACTGCCATGCTCTTTTCACTCTAAGTGATCCCCTAACCCTAATTCTTCTTCCTCTGTATCTCTCCATTCCCCCGCCGATGAATTCACTGATTGGCTCCTACTCAGGCCAAAATGAAGTTCTCCTTTATTGAGATAATTCCTCCAGGCCGCTAACTACAGACAGCCACCTTGGCCCACTTTCTCTCTAATTAATGGAGAGCCGCTGGGCACTCAGGGTCCTCAGGCCACCAGGGCCAGGCCTGTCCGTCACCCTGTTGTCCCTGGCAGGTGTTCCGGCCAAAGGAGAGAAGCAGGTGTTGCCTCACGCTTCAGCCTACGGCAGGTGGCCGTGGCTTCTGTGCTTATTTGTTTATTCTTCATTTATTCCACGTGATGTGTGACCCGAAAGCCCCTTCTTCTGGGCATGGCCAGGGAAATGACTGAGCTGGGAGCTTGCTGAGTATTTCCTTAGCCTCTGCCTCCTCAGCCCTCCGCGTCTGTCTGCAGAACTCCAAGGGGTGACCAAGAAACAGACCCACAGAAGGCCTTGCTGCCTGCTCCTAGACTTCCAGAATCATCCCTGCTAGAGCTCCCATCTTACCATGTTCAAGGGTTCAGGTTCAAGCCCCCATCCCCACCTGTAGGGGGAGGAAGCTTCATGAACAGTGAAGCAATGTTGCAGGTGTTTCTCTCTCTCTGTGTCCCTCTCTCTTCTCTCTCTCTCCCTATCTCTCTCTATCTCTCACTCTATCAAAAATAGAATGGAAAAAAGAAAAAATGGCCCCCAGGAATGGTGGAGCGATGCAGACACCGAGACTCAGCAACACTCGGAGCTTCCCCTGGGGCCTGGGTACTTCCTCCATGGTGTCAGAGCTCAGACGTGGCTCCCAGGCAATTCAAGGCAGGCATCCTGCAGGGTAAGCTCTGTCTCCTGCTCCAAAGCAGAGTACGGGCTTCACCCCTGCCCGACGGACAGTACGCCCTGCAGAACCTACTCTGACAGAGCAGAGGCTGTGTGAGGCCCTCAGCCGTGTAGATAGTCACCTGGGGGCCTGAGTCCCCTCAGTCTCTTTGCTCACTGGGCTGCAGTGCATAACCAGGTGCACGTGACATTTTGCGCGGGACCCTGAACATCGGTAAGGTGGAGCCTCAGAACTGGAACTGAGAGTCGGAGACATGCCTTTCCCATGCAGACACACACTGCCCAGCGGCCTTCACGTCCTGCCCTACGGCACCGTGCAAACCCAGGTTCAGCCCCAAGGGCCAACCAGCTGACGTCAGCCAATGGGCCTGTCTCCCACTCTGCAGGGAGAGAACGCAGCCCCTGCTCTTCCAGTGAGCTGGGCTGACCTCTTTTCACAGGCTTGGGGGCAAATTCCCTTCTTTTTCTGTGAACTCTGTTGATATCCTTGGCCTGTTTTTCGTTCTTCTTCATTTTTTTAATATTTATTCCCTTTTGTTGCCCTTGTTGTTTTATTGTTGTAGTTATTATTGTTGTTGTTGATGTCATCATTATTGAATAGGACAGACAGAAATGGAGAGAGCAGGGGAAGACAGAGAAGGGGAGAGAAAGACACCTGTAGACATGCTACACTGCTTGTGAAGTGACTCCTCTGCAGGTGGGGAGCCGGGGGCTTGAACTGGGATCCTTACACCTGTCCTTGCACTTTGTACCACGTGCGCTTAACCCACTGTGCTACCACCCACCTCCCCGTTCTTTTTTAAAGATCCTTCATTTGATTGGAGAGGCCTGTTTTTCAATGGCATTTTATTTTCTTGTTGAATTCTAGGAACTCCTTAAAGATTAGGGAGATTTGTCCTTTGTGAGAATACAAACTACTATTTGTCAGTTGGGTTGCACTTGTCGTTGGACTTTGATCTGTGGGTTTTTTTGGGTTTGATCAATCAATCAATTAATAAATCAATTAATCACCCAGATGCAACACCAAGAAACAGGTTTGGGAACCAACCAGCAGCATTGGGACCGGCTAGTCTGAGAGGCCCTCTACACCAGAGACTCTGTCTCCTCCCCTTCAGTCACAGGGCCATTATGGAACCATTCCTTAGTCTTCTCCTGAAGTCCCTACTATCACCCATCCCTCTCTCTCCCTCATCTCCCCAGCCCCCAGACTGCATCCCCTCTTGACCATCCCCCATGCCCCATCCTCCCAGCCTCCTTGGGTGTCTCCCAAGTCAACAGCCTTCTCCCAATATCCTTGTCTCTGCTTCCAGAGAAACCTCACTAAGACACACTCTTCTGCCCTCTGCCCTCTGCCTCTGGTTCTTGGGCGTCTCAGCACATGCTCCAGCTCAGTGTCAGGGTGACGAGATCTGTTTTTCATCATCTACTATAACTTAACTAGTCACCTGCTGGTAGACCTTTGGGGTTTCAGATTCCATGGTGGAAATCACTTCTCTCAAGTCTTTGTACTCTGTACCTACATGTCCATGGGAAATGTCAAGAGCAAAGTTGCAAGGGTGTGTGCACTACAATTTTTCATTCGTGTTGCCAGATCTCCCTTCAAAAAAGCTGTGTCTGTTTCAACCCACACTCATAGAGTGCCTGCTGTGTCATGTCTTCCAATCTGGATCAGTTTTCATCTCATAGGTGTTTCATTTTCAATGACCTGAATCATCAGCTAGTTTAAGCATAAAACAATGTCAAGGTCCTTCCTTGGGCAGACAACCTCTCCCATGCGTCCTGGAACCCATGTCTCCCCAGAGCCCTGGCCCACTAGGGAAAGACCGAAACAGGCTGGAGGGATTAATCCACCTGCCAACACCCATGTCCAGCAGAGGAGCAATTACAGAAGACAGACCTCCCACCTTCTGCACCTCAGAAAGAGTTTGGTCCATACTCCCAGAGGGAGAGAAATGTTAGGGAAAGATGACGCGAGGGCATTGAACCCCAATTCCATCAGGACCCAGAGAGAGAAGAGGGAAAGAGGAAGAATATCTGGAAATAGGTGTAGGTGTGACTTAGAAAGAGAAGCTAGGACCATGGGCAAACATATATAAATATAGATAAGTAGTTCTAGAGAGAATAGTCAGTCCGTGTCTGTAACCGTGGGAGAACTACTGTACCTTCCCGTGGAGGGAGTGGGGATACAGAACTCTGGTGGTGGGAACAGTGTGGTTTTATACCCATGTTATCTTATAATTTTGTGGATCAATATTAAGTCACTAATCAGATTTTAAAATTAATTAAATTTAAAAAGGAAACACAAGCTCCACAAAAAAATAATAAAATAAAAAAAAGCAATGTCAAGGTCTATGCCTAGTCCATCTAATGTATGAACCCTGATTTATTTTATCTTTGATCATTTCCTTCCTTTTCCAGTCTTGTCCTAGCATTCACAGTGATGCCTCAAACACTGACACCTAAAAATACTAACCACACCACTGCAGTTTGGGGCGTGGATTTTTTTTTTAATTACTATTTATTTTCCCTTTTGTTTCCCTTGTTGTTTTTTATTGTTGTAGTAGTTATTGTTGTAGTTATTGTTGTTATTGATGATATCGTTGTTGTTGGACAGGACAGAGAGAAATGGAGAGAGGAGGGGAAGACAGAGAGGGGTAGAGAAAGATAGACAACTGCAGACCTGGTTCACCACCTGTGAAGCGACTCCCCTGCAGGTGGGGAGGCAGGGCTTGAACCAGGATCCTTACGCAGGTCCTTGCGCTTTGCGCCACATTGCGCTTAACCCACTGCGCTACCGCCTGACCCCCCCGGATTTTTTTTAAGGATAGATTTATTTATGAAGATAGAGAGGGAGAGAGGAACATTGCATTACTCCAACACATGTGATACTGGTCCACATCAAACTCAGAACCTTATCACTGTGCCACCTCCTGAGCCAGAGTTTAAGTTTCTAAAGTTGGATTACTTGCTCAAAACGTACGAATACAATGGTTCTGGACCATCATAGCACATTGCTTCCCAGAAGTGTTTGTATTAGATGGTCCAGGAAGTGGCACAGTGAATAAGGCACTGGACTCTCAAACATGAGGTTCTGAGTTTGATCCCTGGCAACACCAGGGTACCAGGTGATGTACCAGGGTGATGTCTGGTTCTCTCTCTCTTCCTCTCTCTCTCCCCCCTCCAGTCCTTGTCATTAATAAGTAAAATATATTTTTTAAATATTTGTATTAGTCTACATACCCAACTTCAGTTGATGAGAATTCTTGTCTCAGCCATTTGAGCAGAATCATTCTTAGAATATTTGGCACTGGAAAATGTAGTATTTCATCGCTGCCTTTGCTTAATCTGACTGCTGCTAAGTCATTTTTTATTTGTATTTCTCTTTCATCCAATTCATGTCCACAACCTATTTCCCTGTTACACTGAGTATTCTCTGCTTGGATAGCAAGCTGTGAGGAAAGGGCCCACTGTCTGGGAAGTCCAAGCCATTATTTCCATGAGAGTCTGAGCGGGTTCACCCCAAGCCCTTTTCTTCTCAGGAAAGGCATTAGTCTGGTCCTCCTGACTCGTGAACTTATGTGGATGGGCTTTTCCAGACGGGGCACCTTCCTGTACATGCTCCCCCCATTCCCTTTGAACAAGAGCCATGAGTTACTGTGTATGGCCAACCTGAAACCCACCGAAAATATCCTTGGTTTGTTCTACTGTCCCCTTCCCCTGCTGCCCGGAGGTGCTTGTAATCCACCCTTAGAGAAAAAGGCCTACTTCAGCACTGTGAGCTCATGACCGGATCCTGTGTGGTAACTTCCCAGCTAAGATCAAACACCTGACAGAAGATTTAACTCTGCGTTGTGTGTGTGGCTTAATGATTATCTTGACCTCTCTCAGACCTTTTGAGTGTATCTACTTGCTTGTACCCCCCCAATAAACGAGCTGTCCATGAGGCTTCTCCTGGAGCTGGTCGTGCGCTCCCTTCCTCTCTGTGCACTTCGCCCTCTTCACCAGGGCCCACGTAGGACTCTCAGGAACCACCCTGGTCTCCACTGCCAGTGGCCAGGGAGATGAAGAGCCCAGGATGACCCGCAGCAAGCCAATCCATAAGTTAAATGTTCTCATACTTAATCTCTTACTTCATCTTTTTAAAAGGAAACCTACTGGAGGCAAACAAGATCTAAAGTTAAAAATATAAAGATATAAGATTAAAACTTTATATGAGTGGCTTTAGAGAAGACTCAAGTGGAGAGAAAACACACAGTCATCCACAGGGCAACTTCCGCTTGTAGGGAAAACACGCAATCATCCACAGGGCAACTTCCGCTTGTAGGGAAAACGGGCAGTCATCCACAGGGCAACTTCTGCTTGCAGAGAAAACGCACAGTCATCCACTAGGCAACTTCCACTTAGTGACTTCTTCAAAGCATACACTGCGCTTATGTAAGTCATAGATACAGTATTGCTGTGAAAATACAGGAATAACTTTTTCTACTGGTTTACTGTCATTTTTAGGCATTATGGGAATTTTTCATATTTTGTTGGCATTCATAATTCATCACTTTTATGTCTTCTAAAAACCTTGCAATTTGTGGCTTTCCATTTCACTATTTAGAAAGGGCTCCTTAATAAAAAGAAATACTTCCTTTTCAAGTACTTACATTTGGCAGTCTTTCCTATTATGACTAGCTTGTTTGAGGGTTAACAAATCTTTTTTAGACCAGACCAAAATCATGTTCACCTATATTTTCTTTTAAAGGTGTGAAGACTGGGGGCCAGGTGGTGGCACACTTAGTTAAGTACACACATGACCATGAACAAGAGCCTGAGTTCAAGCTCACAGTCCCCATCTGCAGGTGAAAGTTTCACACGTGGTGAAGCAGGACTGCAGGTGTCTCTCTCCCTCTCTACCTCTCCTTCCCCTCTCAATTCCTCTCTGTCTCTATCCTATAATAAATAGAGAATTTATTTTAAAAATAGTGTTAAGACTTTTTTACTGCTTTTATAATGATTTGACATTGTTTTGCAAAATTATCATATTTAGGAGTATTTTCATACCCACACATGATGGAAGGCACCACACATCCCCCACCAAAGTTCTGTGTTTTGACAGTTACGACTTTAATTCATTTACTATAGTTGAACGAAACCCAGTTCCATTGCTCATAAGAATGATCCGTTTTTATAATCAGTTTATGGAATAGTCTCTCCCTCCACCAGGCATGGCTCTCATGCCACCTCTGCAGTATTTCGAGCTTCCTCCAGCACAGAGATCTCTTCTTGGTGTCTCTGTTCTGCTATGTTCAAATTTTGCCTACCCTTACTGATGTCACATAACACTTTAATCTTAAGAAGGAGAATAACCTTCCCTTTTTCTTTATTTTCTGGAGTGCCTTGGCTTTTCTTACACTTGGCCCTCTAGCTTCTCCATAGGAATTCTGGAGTCAGGTCTATCAAGTTCCATGGGAGGCACAGAAGAGAATTGCATCTTTAGACCTGATGAGGGACAGAGTGGAAGTCCTCCTCACAAACACAGACTGTCTCTCTGCTCAGGTATTTCCCATGGGTCTCAATGAAGACTCATAGTTTTTGTCTTTTGTCTCACATATCTAATTGCAGTTTTAATTGAAGACAATATGTAGATTGTTGTTTTATCATTTTAATGATCTTTCTGTTGATTTTCTATTTAATTCTGGCATGTAAAAATGCCACTGGCATTTTTTGTGTCTAATTCCATATCTAGTCATCTTGTCAAATGCTCTTTTGATTCTAAAAATTTGTAGATTCTCTGGAAGATTCTATGTGCTTAGTAATATCATTTACAAACACAGAGAGTCGTACATTCATTCCTTTTGAATCCAAATGCCTTTAATGTATTCTTCCTGACCTTATCATTCCTCTTTCTCTCTCTCTCTCTCTCTCTCTCTCTCTCTCTCCTGTTATATTGAACTGGACAGAGAGACACCTGCAGACCTGCTACACCCCTTGTGATGTGTCCCTCCTGCAGATGAGGAGTGGGAGCTTGAACTCAGGTCCTTATGCTTAGTAATCTGTGCACTTAACCAGATGTGCCACAAACAGCCCCTACTTTATCTTTCTCTACAAAGAGACAGTACTGAAGAATGGTAGTGTTCTTAGTGAACTTTCTTGTCTACTACCTGCAAACCAAAATGACAATGTTAAAATATGGAGAATTCACAAGTCTGTAAGTGTGCAGAGAAGGGGAAAGATGCGGCTAGTGGACATTTGAAGAGAATGTTAGTTTTGTGAGTTCCAAGAAGATATACACCAGGACCACAGTGATATCTATTTCAGAGCCATCCAGTTGGCACACATTCAGAAGCTCACCTTGCCAGGTGTTGGACAGGCTGGGCAGCAGGGGTGTGCGGGGGGAATCCCGAAGCCTTGCTGGTGGAAGGGGTGCAGCCCGGCCCCTCCCACTCGCCATCTTTTCTTCCTCAACCACAGACACCTGCTGCTTCCCCAGGACAGGTGTATGGGGCCTGCTGGTTTTCTGGGTGAATGAAAGATGAGGACTTTTGGAGAAAAGTTCCCTGTGTCTCCCAGTTGCCCCCTGGAGGTGGCCTCTCTTTCTCCAGTACCAGATGGTTCTAACTTTGCTTAGAAGATAAATAAGTGTATCTTGGCTTTCAGAAGAGTAAAATGCTAGTGACCAACTATTTTTTAATTTTAAGTAAATATCAAGACACTCTAGGACAGAAAGATGAAGAACCTTTCATTTGAACTTTAACGTCTTCCTAGCTGGTATTTTCTCCAGTTTATGAGGCCAAAATACCAAGAGCATCTGTATCTCCTAATGTTCCTGAAATTATTTGAAAATGAAAAGCCTTGAGAAATCACATCTGCTATTTTTGAAAAAGAAATAAAGAGAATGTGATATCTATAGCCTGCGTTACACAAGAGAGTTGTGTTTCATTTCTCTCTCTCTTTTTAAATCTGTTTACTGACAGGAAGAAAAAATAGCAATAATGGGGGGAAATCTGCTCTCTGCCTAACACAAGATGTGGCTGACAGCACAAAGAGTCAGATAATTCTACAGAAAACTGACAAGCTCGATAGTGATGGGGATGAAGCCGTAGAGTTCTTCTCTAAACACCCACAAATATGACTGTCTGATGCTTAACATTCACAGACCATTAGATTCAGCATGTATATTTATGGTTTGATAATCAGCTGTCATTAACAGATGAATAAACAACATAATGTGTGTGTTCAGAAGGAGATACGAGTGGGGAAGATGTTGCCAACAGCCAAGACATTTACCTTGCTCTCCTCCATGGGGAGAGAGAGAGAGAGAGAGAGAGAGAGAGAGAGAGAGAGGAGTTGCGTTGATTCAATAGCTAAATCATCTGTGATGTTCTGTCCTAGCTAGCTGATAGAGCTGCAGACAGATTTCTTTTTTCCACGTGAAATTTGCCGTGTCAGCCTGTTTCATCAGTTTGGGTAAGTTGCATTAAGTTTACTAGATTAGAGATCATCATTGTCTGGTTGTGTCTGCCTAGTCAACCTGCGATAGAGTCGTTGAGAAACAAAATTACTCAACATCTCTCAGGCTGATAGAATTATAGAGTGATTGTAGTGTTCCCTCAAATTAGTACAGACAAGTCACACAACCTCTCTGGAACTCAGAATCTTCAGCTGTAAGGCAGAAGTCGTGCCACCTACATGAACCATATCATGAATGATGAGAATGAACCAAGAAGTATGCCAGGTAAGACTCTGTTTTGAGGTTACCTCTGGTCCAGTGATATGATGGAGGTAATGGTGGTGGTGATGGTAAGGCTGATGGTGGTGGTGGTGCTAGTGGTGCTGGTGGTGGAGGTGATGGTGGTGGTCATGGTGATGGTGGGAATGGTGGTGGTTGTGTTGATGGTGATGGTGGTGGTGATAATGGGAATGGTGATGTGGTGGTGATGGTGGTGGTAATGGTAAGGCTGATGGTGCTGATGGTGCCAATGGTGGGAATGGTGATGTGGTGGTGATAGTGGGAATGGTGATAATAAGGCTGATGGTACAACAAGACAACAAATAACCCCATCCAAAAATGGGGGGAGGACATAGACAGAATATTCACCATAGAAGAGATCCAAAAGGCCAAGAAACACATGAAAAAATACTCCAAGACTGTGATTGTCAGAGAAATGCAAATAAAGACAACAATGAGATACCACTTCACTTCCGTGAGAATGTCATACATCAGAAAAGGTAACAGCAGCAAATGCTGGAGAGGGTGTGGGGTCAAAGGAACCCTCCTGCACTGCTGGTGGGAATGTCAGTGGGTCCAACCTCTGTGGAGAACAGTCTGGAGAACTCTCAGAAGGCTAGAAATGGACCTACCCTATGATCCTGCAATTCCTCTCCTGGGGATATATCCTAAGGAACCCAACACATCCATCCAAAAAGATCTGTGTACACATATGTTCTTGGCAGCACAATGTGTAATAGCCAAAACCTGAAATCAACCCAGGTGTCCAACAACAGATGAGTGGCTGAGCAAGTTGTGGTATACATATACAATGGAATATTACTCAGCTATAAAAAATGGTGACTTCACCATTTTCAGCCGACCTTGGATGGACCTTGAAAAATTCATGTTAAGTTAAATAAGTCAGAAACAGAAGGATGAGTATGGGATGATCTCACTCTGAGGCAGAAGTTGAAAAACAAGATCAGAAAAGAAAACACAAGTAGAACCTGAACTGGAGTTGGCGTATTGCACCAAAGTAAAAAACTCTGGGGTGGGTGTGTTGGTGGGGAGAATACAGATCCAAGAAGGATGACAGAGGACCTAGTGGGGGTTGTATTGTTATATGGAAACTGGGAGATGTTATGCATGTACAAACTATTGTATTTACTGTTGAATGTAAAACATTAATTCCCCAGTAAAGAAATTTAAACAAATAAATAAAGCCGATGGTGATGGTGGTGATGGTCATGTGGTGGTGATAATGGGGGTGGTGCTGATGTGAAGGCTGCTGCTGGTGGTGGTGGTGGTGGTGGTGGTGAAGATCTCTTCCCAATTTGGTGGGAGATTTACACACTAAGACATCTGATTTGGCCTTGAGTACTCAGAGATCTCCTGCATGTCACTCAAAACTCAATGGGATTTGCACCCCCATGCTCATAGCAGCACTAGTCACAACAGCTCTGAAGAGGAAGCAATGCAGATGTCCACTGGCTCATATAAATAGATAAACAAAGTAATATATATGGTTATAGGAAAAGTCATGACATGTTTTTTCACAAATATATGTTCTGACTTTTTTTGTCAATACAGTGTGTGTGTGTGTGTGTGTGTGTGTGTGTGTGTGTGTGTGTATCATCCAGTCTTTAAAAAGGAAGTTCATTCAGACACCTCCTACGGAAGGCTGAAACTTGAGGGCATCATGCTAAATGAAATAAGCCAAACACAAGATACCAAAGGACACGTTTGGGAAAGTCCTTATAAAGGCCAAGTCACAGAGCAGAAGCAGCTGGTGGTGGTGGTAGTGGTGGTGATGGTGGGAATAGTGATTTTTAAATCAATGAAGTTATCCTAAAGGAAAAACTCAAGAACAGTCTTGTAGGTCCAAACTGAGCCCGGCATCTTGCTTCCTCCTGAGACCTCATTAGAATCATATTGGAAGAAGACACAGCGCAGGCACCTACAGCAATGGAAGGAGCTCATGGGGGATGTCATTCAAGCAGCTTCTAGACGGCTTCGAGGCCTGCTTGTGGAAGAGGTACAGGGTGGTGCATGGGGGTCTCCAGCACAGAAACCCCCAAACTGTCTCCAGACCAGAAAACCACAGGCACTGGGTCAGATGACTGAGTAAATAGTTCATTATATTTATATATTTTCTTCATGTTTGGGAGTTGCTCTCTGCCCTCACCCAGCTTTCTAGTCCTATCCTCAACTCTGACACCATCTTCCCAGACAATACTTTCACCCACCTGCATGTTAGCTATCAGTCTCAGACAAAAATTACTAAAGTCATGGGCCCCTTGGAACATACCTAAAATAGACCGACTACCTTCTTACCCTAAAATCCCTATTCTCACCTGCTTTATTCCTACTTTCTGGCTCTTATTTATTAAGCATTTTGTCCTGCCTCATAACTTACCGGCTGTCTTTCAGCCACCAATTTTCAGATGCTACTATGATGTCATCCTGACTTCCCTGGGCAGACGGCCTCCCCAATATGTCCTGGAACCTCCTCTCCTCAGAGCCCTGCCCCACTAGGGAAAGACAGAAACAGGCTGGGTGTGTGTGTGGATCCACCTGCCAATACCCATGTCCAGTGGAGAAGCAATTACAGAAGCCAGACCTCCCACCTTCTGCCCCCCATAAAGAATTTGGTCCATCCTCCCAGAGGGATAAGTGATAAGGGAAGAAAACCAGAGAGTTTATACCCCACTCCACCAGGACATGAAGCATCTGTCACCAGAAATATTGTTTTTATACCATCACTGAAAGGAGAGAGAATCTGGAAAACACCAGAGGAAGCCAGCCACTGCTTCTCGTATCTGAGAGAAGAGGGAAAAGAAAAAAGAAAAAAAAAAAAAAGACACTTGGAAGTAGTAATAGGTGTAAGGGTGACTTAGAAAGGAAGTGAAGGCAAGACCATTGGGGAAAAAATGGGGGACTATATCCATCAATATAGATATATAATTCTAGAATCACCTCTTTTTTTAATTTCTTTGTTGCGGAAATAATGTTTTACATTCGACAGTAAATACAATAGTTTGTGCATGCATAACATTTCCCAGTTTTCTGTTTAACAATACAACCCCAACTAGGTCCTCTGTCATCCTTCTTGAACCCGCCCCCACCCCAGAGTCTTTTACTTTGGTGCAATACGCCAATTCCAGTTCAGGTTCTACTTGTGTTTGCTCTTCTGATCTTGTTTTTCAACTCCTGCCTGAGAGTGAAATCATCCCATACTCATCCTTCTGTTTCTGACTTATTTCACTTAACATGAACTTTCTAGAATCACCTCTTATTGGTACTTGGGAGAACTACTGCCGCTTCCAACGGAGGGGTTAGGACACAGAACTTGGGTGGTGGGAACTATATGGAATTATACCCCTATCATCTTTAATTATAATCTTATAATCAATATTAAATCACTAATAGAAACAGAAGAAAATAATCTTTGGGACGGAGGCCTCAGAGGAGAGCCACCAGCACTGTGCAGATGTCCCAGACATGAGGACAAGAAGGAAGAGAAGCATCGCCTCTCCATTGGGTCGATTGGCACACCAGGCAGGTCCTTCCCCATGTACTGGACCCTGGGCACAAAAATCCCACTGCCCAGCTCCTGAGTGGCCAAAGTTTTGTATTTAATGAGATCCTGGCAAAAGGGATTTCACTTTAGAGACAAAAACATTTCTTTTAATGAATTTGTTATTGCAATGATTTTGCTATTTCTCCGATTTATTTATTCAGTATGTGTGAGTCAGAGAGAGAACCAAAGCACCCCCTCACTCCAGCATGTTTGGTGCAGGAGATCAAACCCAGGGCCTCAGGCGTGCAAGTCCTAGACCCTCCTGCCAACTCACCTCCCAGGCCACTAATTAGCTTTCAATTTTAGGATCCTCTTAGACTGGGGCCAGGTGGCGGTGCACCTAGCTGAGCACACATGATACAATGTGCAAGGACCAGGGTTCGAGCCCCAGGTCCCTCCCTGCAGGGGGAAAGTTTTGCAGTGTTGCAGGCATCTCTTTGTCTCTCTCCCTCTCGATCACCATCTTCCCTCTCAATTTCTGGCTGTCTCATCTAATAAATAAAGTTTTTTTAAAAAACAAAAGAATTGTCTTAGAGTTACAGATGCTAGTGGAGTGGGTTCCAGCGTCCACACTGCATTGCCACTATACCCAAGTGTGGTTCCCATCCCCTGTGGTCCTCTGGGGGGTCTTCCCAGTGGGCAGACCTTGCATCTTCTTTTCTCTCTGCTCTGCTCTGCTCTGCTCTGCTCTGCTCTTCAGGTGGTAGCATAGCCAGGGAGCAGGTGATAACGTTTATTGAGGAGAAGAACTTGAAGGCACATGAGAAAAGGCTGAAAGTGGGCCAGCAGAGGCCTTGAAGGGGAGGATACACTTCAAATTTGATTAAGAGTGATAATATTTGTATTGCACCAAAATAAAGGACTCTGGGGAGAGGGGGGACTTTCAGATCCTGGTGCACGATGGTGGAGGAGGACCTAGGCGGGGGTGAGAGCGTTTTGCAGAAAGCTAAGATATTTTACACATGGATCAACACCATATTTACTGTTGACTATAAACTATCAATTCCCCCAGTTTAAAAAAAAAATTAAGAGGGAGAAGATGAAAATTCAGGCTAGGACCTGCCCTTCCTGAGTGGGAAGTGACAGAAAAGAGAGCCACAGTGTTCCTGTCCACACAGGGACTTTTTACTTATTTGTTTATTTGTTTATCACCTCCAGGATTATCGCTGGGGCTTGGTGCCAGCACTACAAATCCACTGCTCCTGGAGGCCATCGTTTCCATTTTATTGGACAGGGCAGAGAGAAATCGTGGTGTGGGCGACAGAGATAGAGAGGGAAAGAGAAAGACAGGCACCTGCACACCAGCTCCGCTGCTCATGAAGCATCTGCCCCCTGCAGGTGAGGAGTGGGAGCTTGAACCCAGGTCCTTGTGTATGGTGATAAGTGCACTTGATAAGTGTGCTGGGCCCCTGATGGTGACTCTTTTTTTTTAAATTTCTTTATTGGGATTAATGTTTTACATTTGACAGTAAATACAATAGTTTGTACATGCATAACGTCCCCAGTCTTCCATATAACAATACAACCCCGACTAGGTCCTCCGTCATCCTTCTTGGACCTGTATTCTCCCCACCCACCCACCCCAGAGTCTTTTACTTTGGTGCAATACTCCAATTCCAGTTCAGGTTCTACTTGTGTTTGCTCTACTGATCTTGTTTTTCAACTTGTGCCTGAGAGTGAGATCATCCCACATTCATCCTTCTGTTTCTGACTCATTTCACTGAACATGATTTTGTCAAGGTCCATCCAAGATCGGTTAAAGATGGTGACTCTTTATAACCCAGAACCCCCACAATAACATGACCCACTTCTCATTCCAAACAAGTTTCCAGGCTCAAGATGTCAGTGTAAAAAAAAAAAAATTCAGAAGGTCTGGCAGTGGTGCACCCGTTAAGCACACACATCACCAGGCACAAGGACCTGGGTTCGAGTCCCGCACCCCACTTGCAGGGGGAAAGCTTCACACCCCCAGCCGGTTCCTGTCTTTCTCTAGTGGGGCAAGGCTCTTGGGAGGGATTGCAGGACACATGGGTGAGGTCGTCTGCCCAGGGGAGTCAGGTTAGAATCATAGTGGCATCTGCAACCTGGTGGCTGAAAGCTGGTAAGATGTAAAGGAAGACAGGAACCAAAAAGTAGGGATAAAGCAGATGAGAATAGGGATCTTGGAGTGGAATGGAGCAAGGAAGTCTGTTCTATTTTAGGTCTGTTCCTAGGGGCCCAGGACTTTAGTAATTTTAGCCTGAGCCTGATAGCTAACCTGCAGGTGGGCTAAAAATATTGTCTGGCAAGTTCATGTCAGAGTTGAGAACAGGGCTAGAATGCCAAATGAAGGTAGAGTAGCTCCGAAACTTGAAGAAAGTATATAAATACCAATGACTGCTTATCCCATTAATCTGACCTAGGAGATTATATATATATGTCCCTGTCAGTCTGAGCTCACAGTCCATGGTCATAGCAGGGAACATTCTAGGCTGTGCTCATTTCAGGACTGGCTTCCTCGAGTGGCAGAGCAGGATGGCCCAGCCTCCCTTCAGAGAGTGGGGCAGTCCCTACCATGATACTTTTTTTTTTTTGAAACACTAGCCTCTTGACCCCAAAGACAAATGTCCGTTCACTTGCTTGGAAATCAAAGTGGGTTACACTATTAGTGAAAGTGTGAGAGCACAGGGGTTTGTTTCTTTTCAGAATCTATTATCTTCCTTCCATGAGATGGGAAGGAGGTGGCAACAGGCTCTTGGAAGGCCCCTTCAGTGGCCTTCTTTGGTCACAGAGAAAACTGAGAGCTGCAAAGAACTGGGCCCCTGAAGGCTCCTCATTGTCCAGAGAACAAAGCCAAGCTTCCCCTTCAGTTCCGTCAGCAATCTGGTAGAAACATCGCCTCAGTTTTGTTGGGGTGAGTGGTGGCACAAGGTGAAATGTAAGCATTAAAAGGAGGTGCGGGGGCACTCACAAAGATTTAGAATCCAGGCTGTCCCTGGAGGAAGGAGGGGCGGGGGGGGGGGAGCCTGGTGAACTTGAAGCTGTGGTTCTCATGGGCTCAGGAGGACCTGGAGGGAGAGGGAGAGGGGAGGGTGGGATCTTCCTCTAACAAAGCAGCCAGCTCCTGTTTCCTGGGAGTCACAGAGACCCCCTTGGCTGAGGGACTGGAGAGACCTTCTTCAGTCAGTGTGCTTCCTTCTGGACAGGCTGAACCCCTGGACTCAGTTTCTAATATTTTGGGGGGAAGAAGGAAAGGACACAGATCAGGTTATGGGAATTTTGCGGAACTGTACCCCTCTTATTCTATGGTTTGTTAATGTCTCCTTTCTTAAATAAAAGAAAAAAAAAGACATAGACATAGACGGGAGTCGGGCGGTAGCGCAGCGGGTTAAGCACAGGTGGTGCAAAGCGCAAGGACCAGCGTAAGGATCCCGGTTCAAGCCCCCAGCTCCCCACCTGCAGGGGAGTCACTTCACGGGCGGTGAAGCAGGTCTGCAGGTGTCTATCTTTCTCTCCCCCTCTCTGCCTTCCCCTCCTCTCTCTATTTCTCCCTGTTCTATCCAACGACTACATCAACAACAATATTAATAACTACAACAGCAATAAAAAAAAAAGGGCAACAAAAGGGAAAATAAATAACAAACAAAATTTTTTTTAAAAAAAAGACATAGACAAAGATATGGGAGGTAGGAGGGGGAGGAGGCAGCCATAGCACAGCACAGCTCCACCGTGCACAGAACTTCCCCCTGTAGTGCTGTCCACGTGGGGCTGGGGCAGGAACCCAGAGCCTCGCACACACGATTCTCTGTTGTGAGCTTTCCCTCAGCTCATTCTCTGAGCTGAGCCAGGTCCTTGCACAAGCAAGCTTTTATTGCTGCAAGCCGATTATTATTCTTACTCATGTACAGAGAGAGGGAGAGACATCACAGTGCCCAGTGAGATTTCCGTGGTGACAGAGCACCTCCCATGCGGTACCAGGGTGTGTGCCCTCCCCAGCGGGCAAGCTCTCCAGCCCCACTTCCTCATCTTGAAGCAAGGCCGAGCAACAGCCCAGAGCCCAAGGCTTCTCCCCGGCTGGAGTCACTTCCTGCTGCCCCTCAGCTCCACGGACACCTGCGTCCAGATGGACACTGTGACCTTGGCTGTGGCTTCTCTGGACCTGGCGTCCACGCTGGGCCTGGGCCTGGGCATGGAGGGGTGGCCATCTGGCCTGGGAGGGGCAGGCTGGCAGGTGGTTGGGTAGCAGGACTGGCCTCTGAGGCTGAGCTGGCAGCTGGACAGGGAGCTCAGGACACCTGTGTTACCCCCCACAGAGGCCCTGGCTTGAAGGAACTGGCTCGCCCTCACTGCCACCAACCGAGCCTGAACCTGAGCGAGTCCCCTGGGCCCCGTGTGAGGTGAAAGCACTGGGGGACGGGGTCAGAGTAAGGAGAATGGGCTCTGCACAGAGTCCCTAGCTCCCGTGTCCCGAGTCGTAGTCAAGGTGGCCTGTGGTGACCTTCCCAGTCTACCCCAAAGTGACTGGAGGTGAGGGATGGAGAGGGGACGGTGGCCTGAGTGTCCCTATCTGTAGGGCTTCTCTTCCTGTGTGCTTGCTCAAGTTATTTTAAATTTTTTTAACCTTTATTTATTTATTGGATGGAGACAGCCAGAAATTGAGAGGGAAGTGGGGGGATAGAGAGGGAGAGAGACAGAGATATACCTACATCCCTGCTTCACCACTTGTGAAGTTTTCTCCCTGCAGCTGGGGACTGGAGGCTCGAACTCAGGTCCTTGTGCTTGCTAACATGTGTGTTCAACCAGGTGCACCACCACCTAGCACTGCTCAAGTTATTTTTTATCTGTGGTGAGTAGTGGGTTATAAGATGGTAAAATGACGGGTCTAGTTGCAGGGCAGGGTAGATAGCATAATGGTTATGCAAAGAGACCCTCAAATCTGAGTCTCTGAAGTCCCAGGTTCAACCTTCCACACCACCATCAGC
>NC_080175.1:3750903-3773194 GCF_950295315.1 Erinaceus europaeus
CTCCTCTCTCCCACTCTCTTGTAGTAAATAAGTCTTAAAAACTATGATCTGTCAGAAAGTTAGGCACAAGACTAGAACAAGTAGAAATACATGGAAATTTTCCAAACTCCTTGGTTATCAGGAGGACCCAGAAGGAAACCACCCTGAAAACTGACTTGAACCCACCAGCACAGGGACCGTTTCAGAAGACTGATGCCCCCAAGTGCTGTGGGGACCCAGGACAAGAAGGTTCTCCAACACTGCTGGTGGCCTTGATAGTCAGCTGGGGTTGAGCACACTCTGGGTCAGCTCTCTGCCCCTGCGTCACAGAAAGGTGCTCACCATGCCCCCTCAGAACCGGCGAGAATGTTTTCTGCAGGGCTGTCTTTATGAGCCCCGAGTTAAAATCCACTTTAGCAGAAAGGTCAAAGGAGTGGTGATAAGTTGTGTTCTAGTCACACGCCGAGATAATGCCACTGTACCAACAACATGGGTTTGGCAAACAGAATGCGTAAGAAAGAAGTTAGAAGGGGGTGGGGACTAAAATAAAAAAGATACCCAGTGAGTAGATCTCTAGCTCTGTTGGTACAGAGTTCCCAACCAGGTGAGAAGTTAGAAGTAGAATTGCTTCTTGGAGGGGAGGACCAAGGGGAGCTTGGGGCTCTAATTTGATCTTTCCATTTCTGGCGGCTGTATGCACATGTTCACTTTGTGAGAATGTGCTCGGTTCTAGATTTGCAACTTGTGCACACTTTTTGGTACGTGGACTAGAAGCATACTTAAAATTAAAAAGAATCTTAAACCTGTGATCACTTAGCTGAGGCTTCATTATCAAAGAATAACCAGAAAAGCTAAAGTTCTCTGAAAACTGAAATAGCGTCACAGAAACACTTTCTGTCTCTCTGCCTCTCCATCTGCCCTCCCCTCTCAATTTCTCTCTGTCCTGTCAAAATTAGGAAGAAGAAAATGGGGGAAATGGCCACCTAGAGCAGAGGATTACTTGTGCTGGCACCAAGTCCCAGTGTCAACCCTGGTGGCAAGGAAAAAGAAAAGAAAAGAAGAGAAGGGAAGGGAAGGGAAGGGGAGGGGAGGGGAGGGGAGGGGAGGGGGAGGGGAGGGGAGGGGAGGGGAGGGGAGGGAAGGGAAGGGAAGGGAAGGGAAGGGAAGGGAAGGGGAAGGGGAAGGGGAAGGGGAAGGGGAAGGGGAAGGGAAGGGAAGGGAAGGGAAGGGAAGGGAAGGGAAGGGAAGGGAAGGGAAGGGAAGGGAAGGGGGAAGGGGAAGGGGAAGGGGAAGGGGAAGGGGAAGGGGAAGGGGAGGGGAGGGGAGGGGAGGGGAGGGGGAGGGGGAGGGGGAGGGGAGGGGAGGGGAGGGGAGAGGAGAGGAGAGGAGAGGAGAGGAGAGGAGAGGAGAGGAGAGAGAGGAGAGGAGAGGAGAGAGAGGAGAGGAGAGAGAGGAGAGGAGAGGAGAGGAGAGGAGAGGAGAGGAGAGGAGAGGAGAGGAGAGGAGAGGAGAGAGAGGAGAGGAGAGGAGAGGAGAGGAGAGGAGAGGAGAGGAGAGGAGAGGAGAGGAGAGGAGAGGAGAGAGAGGAGAGGAGAGGAGAGGAGAGGAGAGGAGAGGAGAGGAGAGGAGAGGAGAGGAGAGGAGAGGAGAGGAGAGAGAGGAGAGGAGAGGAGAGGAGAGGAGAGGAGAGGAGAGGAGAGAGAGGAGAGGAGAGGAGAGGAGAGGAGAGGAGAGGAGAGGAGAGGAGAGGAGAGGAGAGGAGAGGAGAGGAGAGGAGAGGAGAGGAGAGGAGAGGAGAGGAGAGGAGAGGAGAGAGAATGGGAGACACAAAGCAGAACTTGGACTGGGCTTGGTGTCTTGCACCAAAGTAAAGGACTCTGGACTGGGCGTGGGGGTTGTCCAGGTCCTGCAACATGGTTGTGGAGGAGGAGAGCCTAGGAGGGGGGTTAGAGTTTTATGCAGAAAACTGAGAGATGTTATATGTGTGGCAACTACTATATTTTACTGTTGACTGTGAACCATTAATTCTGCCCCCAGTAAGGGCGGGGGGGAGAAAAGAAAGTGAGCAGACAAAATGTAGATAGGGAATAGTAGATAGCAGGGAATGCTTACATGCACAAAAGAAAAGATAAAATTCAAACAGTCAAAAATTGGAAAACACTATGGATTAAACAATCCAATTTTAAGCTACACTTGTACCTAAGTTGAAAATAAATGTCATATTAAATGTGTGGGCTAAGGACATAGCATAACGGTTACACAAAAAGTCTTTCATGGGTGTTGGGCGGTGGCGCAGCGGGTTAAGCGCATGTGGCGCAAAGCACAAGGACCGGCGTAGGGGTCCCGGTTCGAGCCCCTAGCTCCCCACCTGCAGGGGAGTCGCTTCACAGGCGGTGAAGCAGGTCTGCAGGTGTCTGTCTTTCTCTCCCCCTCTCTGCCTTCCCCTCCTCTCTCCATTTCTCTCTGTCCTATCCAACAACAAATAGCGTCAACAAGGGCAATAATAATAACCACAACGAAGCTACAACAAGGGCAACAAAAGGGGAAAAAGTGGCCTCCAGGAGCGGTGGATTCATGGTGCAGGCACCAAGCCCAGCAATAACCCTGGAGGAAAAAAAAAAAAAGTCTTTCATGCCTGAGGCATCAAAGGTCTCATGTTCAATCCCCAACACCACCATAACCACCATAAACCACAGCAGAGCTGTGCTCTGGTAAAATAAATAATAAAACTACTTAGATTCATCTATCAACATTCTTTGAACAGTCAACAAATTAATCAGTGTGAAATTGTGTTGGGACCAGGTGGTGGCGCACCTGGTTAAGTGCCCACATTACAATGCACAAGGACCCAAGTCCAAGCCCCTGGCCCCACCTGCACCCGGGAAACTTCACAAGCGGTGAAGCAGGTCTGCACATGTCTCTCAGCCTCCCTCTCTCTCTCTACATCTTCCCCTCCCCTCTCAATTTCTCTCTGTCCCTAGCCAATAATAAATAATTAAAATTTTTAAAAAGGAAATATTAAGTTGTGTCTACGTAGAATGGGCCTTAGACAGTTCCTCTTGAAATAAAAAAATTTTTTGTCTTAGAAAAACAACAGCAACAACAAAAAAAAAAACAGGTGTCCCCCTTCTGCAGGAGGAAGCAGCAACCGCTTTGGGTGGGCAGCTCACAGGGTCCACCTGCATGGCCAGTCCTTTCTCCCTGGCCACCGGCCAGATGGGAGCAGGTGTGGATGACACAGCCCTGCCCCACAAGGTGTTAGCAGAAACTTCTAGAACCTTCCAGAGCAAGATTTTCCTTTCAGATGGATAAAAGGACCCCCACAGGATCAAAGAGGTCCTTCCTGGGCCGTTCCCAGAGTTGTGTCTGCCCTAGAGGCTGAGCCCCGCGGCACCTGGGCATGAGGGGATTGGAGAACAATGGACAAGGTGCCACTGTGACAGAGTGGAAACGCACCTGGCCCAGATAGCATCTCTCAGCTCTGCTTCATTAACCCGGCCTTGAACCCCCGCATTCCTGCCGCCTGAGCTCACAAGGCCACTTTTGTTGAAGTCGCTCCTGGCGGGTTGTCTTGGGATGCCCAAACCAGCAGCGTGCAGTAGGGTCTGAAAGGTCAGGGAGTCGGCCCTGGAGTGTCACTTGTCAATCTGCGAATGAGAACTCTATGTGGGGTGAGGCATCAAAGAGGCACAGAAGAGACAGAGAGACAGAGACAGGCACAGAGACAGACGGAAAGCCTGCAGGAGTTGGGCCTCGCTGGTGCAGACAGGGAAAATCCCTGGGGTGGCTATGGTCCAAGTCCATTTAGGGAAAGTGTGGGGGCCGGGCGGTGGCACATCCAGTGAAACGCACATAGCACTAAGCACAGGACCCACACAAGGACCCGGGTTCGAGCCCCCGCACTCCACCTGCAGGGGAGACACTTCATAAGTGGTGAGCAGTTCTGCAGACGTCTCTCTTTCTCTCTCCCTCTCTACCTCCCCCTCCTCTCTCAATTTCTCTCTGACCTGTCCAATAAAATGGAAAACATGGCCACCAGGAGCAGTGGGTTTGTAGTGCAGGCACTGAGCCCCAGTGGTGACCCTGGAGAAAGAGAGAGAGAAGGCAGTGGGCCAGGGGGACTGGATGGACACAGTCCCCCAGAGCAGGAGAGGTCTGGCTCAGTGACCCTGACCACAGTGCTGCTGAATGGCTCAGGCCCCTCAGGCCCCGTGGCCGCAGCCAGCCAGCTGGAACCAGAACTCCAGCTTCTAGAAGTGCACCCTCTTCCGGAAGCTGCTGGCTGGCGTGTGTCCACCAGGTGGTGGGGGTGGGGTGGGGAGGGTGTCTTCTCTGATGCGCAGAGCTGGGGGAAGCACACTGAGTGCAGCCCATGGTCGCTAGGTCCCTGGCCTGGGCCTCTCAGCGTGTACACAGACACGTGGATCAACGTCAAGACCACTTCCGCAAGGTCTTTTAGAGATGGCTGGCATCACTAGAAGCCGTCGCCAGGTCAGGGCGGAGGCTTGAACCTGGGTCCTTGCACACTGTAACATGTGTGCTCAACCAGGTGGGCCACCGCCTGGCCTCTCTGCTGTCTGTCTGTCCATCTGAGGAAGCTACCCAGAGTGTCGGAATCACACAGGTGCAGCAGACTAAAATAAAGGGGGCAGGGCGGCTCAGGGGGTAGCGTCCTAGAACTGCTTCTGGCTGTGGACTTCCTGCTTCTTCTGCCCTTCACAGGCCCACAGATCAGGCCCCCACACTCGGCCTCTCCTGCTTATTCCAGGTCACCCCTGTCCCCAGCTCTGGTGGGAGACATCACATGAGAGGCTGAGACCAACCCCACAGTGCCGACACCCTAGCCAGCGCCGCCCCCTGCCCCACCCCAGCTGCACCCCTACCAGATGCTCAGCCACGCAGCACAGCACCCAGGCAGGGAGCAGAGCAAATGGGGCTGACAGGTGAGGTTAAACAGCAGGAATCTATTTCCTCACAGTGGCAGGCTGGAGGCCCATGACCACGGTGGCATCTGGGTGGGTGGTCACCTTCTCTCCTTATCCCCAGAAGGTCTGTCTCCTGGTCACTCATGTTACTTCTGTCTCTTCCTCCAAGTCTAAGGACACCTGTCCCATAAGGCTAGCCCACCCCCCTTCATCTCATTGGATGGTTTTTGAGACAGTTCACAAGGGAAAGTACCTGCTTTTCCCTGGATGTGGCCCAGGTTCAAGCCCCAGCACCGCATGGGAAAGCCAGGGCCCTGGGGGCAGTTCAGGTACTGTGGTCTCTGTATAAATGAATAATAATGATTTTTTAAAAGAGTCCATCCCAGAACAATGTAAAATCACAGCCCCAGCCCTGCAAAAGAATTTTTATTTTATTTTATTTTTTTAATTTATTTATTCTCTTTTGTTTCCATTGTAGTTTTATTGTTGTAGTTATTGTTGTTGTTGTTGTTGATGTCATTGTTGGATAGGACAGAGACAGAGAGAAATCTAGAAGAGGGGAAGACAGAGGGGGAGAGAAAGATAGACACCTGCAGACCTGCTTCATGCTTATGAAGCAACCGCCCCCCCCCCAGCAGGTGGGGAAGCCAGGGGCTCAGACCAGGACCCTTGCACTTTACGCCATGTGCATTTAACCCACTTCACTACCGCCCGACTCCCTGCAAAAGAAATTTTTAATTGAACTTTTTCAATTTTTTTATTTATTTATTTTCCCTTTTGTTGTCCTTTTTTATTGTTGTTGTAGTTATTGTTGTTGTTGATGTCATCGTTGTTAGATAAGACAGAGAGAAATGGAGAGAGGAGGGGAAGACAGAGAGGGGGACCGAAAGACAGACACCTGCAGACCTGCTTCACCGCCTGTGAAGCGACTCCCCTGCAGGTGGGGAGCCAGGGGCTCGACCCGGGATCCTCATGCCGGTCCTTGTGCTTCGCGCCACATGCATTTAATCCACTGCGTTACCGCCTAACTCCCTTAAATTGAGCTTTTAAAAGAAGGTCATTTGTTTCCCTCCAGGGTTATCTCTGGGGCTCAGTGCAGGCACTGTGAATCCACTGCTCCTGTGGCCATTTCTTCTATTTTATTGGACAGGACAGACAGAAATTGAGAGGGGAGAGGGAGATAGAGAGGGAGAGAGAAAGAGAGACACCTGCAGACCTGCTCACCACTTTTGAAGCATCCTCCCTGCAGGTGGGGAGCCGGGGGCTCGAACCCAGGTCCTTGCGGTTTTTACTATGTATTCTTAACCAAGTACCCCACCACCCAGCCCCCAAAGAAAGCAGTTTTTTAATGCAGCATCAGAAAATGAACCCAGGGCCTTGTGTGTGTGCTCAACCGCATGGAATGGTCTCCTGGATCCAGACTTTTTCATTCTTTTATTTAGTTAGAGAAGAGACAGGGTGAGAGGTGACAGTCACCACTGCCCTATCCCACCACCTATGGATCTCCCCCCTGTGCTATCTGTCTGTGGTTCTCCAAAGTGGTGTAAGGGTTCAAACTATGTGCATGGTAAGTCATGCACTCTACCGGATGAACTAAGTCCCACCCTTACTGAACTGTGACACCCCCTTTAAAGGCCTGTCTCTGGAGACAGTCGCACTGTGCTGGGGCTTCAGTGTATACATTTGGGGGTGGACATAGTTGAGCCCAGAGGCAGGGATACCCAGGATCACCTAACCCCGTCACCCGGCTGTTGAAGATGCCTACGGCTCCTGTGTAAAAGGGCCAGTCTGGGGGCAGGGAGACAGCACAGTGGTTCTGCAAGACCCTCCTGCCTGAGGCTCTGAGGTTCCAGGTTCAATCCTCAGCACACCATCAGCCAGAGCTGAGCAGGGCTCTCTAATTTCTCTCCCTCTCTCTCTCTCTCTCTCTCTCTTTCTCTCTCTTTCTCTCTCCAAAGGAAAAAGGGGCTGGGGATACAGCATTACATTTGTGTAAATAACTATCAAGCCTGAGACTCTGAAGTTCCAGGTTCAATCCCCAGCTCTCTCTACCATCAGCCAGAGCTGAGCAGGGTTCTCTCTCTCTCTCTCTCTCTCTCTCTCTCTCTCAAATACTGTTCAAAGAAAATGGAGAAGTGTTGTTAAAATTCGGAGGCTCTGGCCGGGCAGGCTGGCTTCACGGTCGGGTAACAGAGACGCGGAGACAACGGCTGGGCAGGGCAGCTGTATTTCTTTATTCAGGAACAACGATTCATAGACTAAGACAAACTAATCACCAAACAGAACTCTGCTGTCTCTTTGCGGCGGCGCAAGCACTCTCTCTCTTACTCTGGAACTCAGGAACCCTCGAACTCTCTCACTCTGGAACTCTGGAACTCTCTTACTGGGGAACCCTCTGAAACTCTCCAACTGTGGAACTCTCTCTTACTCTGTAACTCTGAAACTCTCGAACTCAGGAACTCAGGAACCCTCCAACTCTGGCACTCTGGAACTCAGGAACCCTCTCTCGGGGTTCCTTGGGGCGGGGCCAAGCAGGCCCGCGAAATTAACTGGACTGATCCAATTCTCTTGGCGGGGGAGGGCTAGAACAAACCAATGTAAAGCATATGACAATTCCCCCTTTTCTTTTTAACTAAATGACTATAGTATCAAGGTTGTGGGGTGAACAGAAACATATATAACAAAAACCAGCATGTTGCCAAGGGAAGGCCTGAGGGGGCCATATCTGAGAAAAAAATATATTTCTTGCCTCTGGGGGCTACTTGCCTCGCAGAGTTCTGTTTGGTGATTAGTTTGTCTTAGTTTATGAATCGTTGTTCCTGAATAAAGAAATACAGCTGCCCTGCCCAGCCGTTGTCTCCGCGTCTCTGTTACCCGCCCGTGAAGCTAGCCGGCCCAGCAAGAGCCTACGAATTTTGACAACAGAGAAGGACCTAGATGGGGGGGGTTAGAGTATTATATGAAAAACTGAGAAATGTTACACATGGACCAACTATTATATTTTACTGTCCATTGTAAACTTTTAACCCCCTTCCCCCCAATAAAGTGGAAAAGAAAGAGGGGGCAGGGAAGACTGCATCATGATTCTGCAAAAGACTTTCTCTGAGGTTCCAGGTTCAATCCCCTGCACCACCATCAACCAGAGCTGAGGAGGAGGAGGATGATGATGATGATGATGATGATGATATTCTGAACTGTCCACTGTGTATGGACACACACACACTCACACTTTCCTTTCTTTTCATCTTGTACAGTTACAATCTTGAGGTAACAGGTTCCAGGAGGCGCCAAGGAGATGCTCCCCCTGCCTTCAGCAGCAGAGCTGGGAGCCCCCCGCCGCCTTCCCTGCCCATAAAGCACCCTGACTTTTAAGCAATGTGACATTCCACACAGATTTAAATGCCATCCATTACCATCACACGGTGACATTTACTTCGTTTGTAATTCAGCAAAGGAAAAAACATCTCTGGGTCCAGCGAAAGACCCTCCCGTCAGAGATAACGCACGCGGGCAATCCTCGTCCCTCCCCGCTCAGGCTTGGAAAGCAGAGCTCATAAAAGATTGAAGCCAGGGCACCAGAGCCGGAGGAACAAGTCGGAGCAATCACTTGTCACTTGAGGTTAGCGCCAAAGTTATTTTAACAAGATATTACTTGCAGGATTCCCACCATCAATCTTTTATTAAGTCCAAGCATCTCAGGCAAGACCTCCCCTGTGTGGGGCTGCCGGAAGGAATCTTCACTGGGCGCTTCCTTTACAGCCTGAGAAGCTAAGTGCTGAACCACCTAACCTTCCCATAAACCTAATACGATTATTGATCTCCTGTACTCAGAGAGCAGAAATAGAGGTTTTTTTTTTTTTTTGGAAGCAGCCATTAACAGGCTATTGATATAAACCTTGACACCGCTGGGGAGTCTTATCTTTGTTTGCTAACGGAGGCCCCTGGGTAGGTGGGTGGGTGGGTGTCAGAACTGCCACATTCTGAGCTTTCTGCGTAACCCTGGGCTCAGGCAGGAGAGAAATGCAGAGGCCGCCCAGAGAGGAGGAGATGCTAGTCCACTCCAGCATCCCAGCAGACATGCTCTCTTATTCTTAGAACCTTCTGGAAAGTCCTCAGTCCCCCACAGTAGTGAAGAAGCTCATCCCTGAGCTCCCCCCCCCCCCCCGTTCTGGCTGGAGCTCAGCCAATATTTCTTCCAGGCAGCAACTGAGCTCCTTCCAGCTATTGCAAATCTTTCTCTCTCATCTCTCTCTCTCATCTCTCTCTCTCTTTCTCTCATCTCTCTCTTTCTCTCTCTCTCTCTCATCTCTCTCTCCCTCTCTCTTTCTCTCTCTCTCTCATCTCTCTCTCTCCCTCTCTCTCTCTTTCTCTCTCTCATCTCTCTCTCTCCCTCTCTCTCTCTTTCTCTCTCTCATCTCTCTCTTTCTCTCTCTCTCTCATCTCTCTCTCCCTCTCTCTTTCTCTCTCTCTCATCTCTCTCTCTCCCTCTCTCTCTCTTTCTCTCTCTCATCTCTCTCTTTCTCTCTCTCTCATCTCTCTCTCCCTCTCTCTTTCTCTCTCTCTCATCTCTCTCTCTCCCTCTCTCTCTCTCTCTCATCTCTCTCTCCCTCTCTTTCTCTCTCTCATCTCTCTCTCCCTCTCTTTCTCTCTCTCTCTCATCTCTCTCTCCCTCACTCTTTCTCTCTCTCTCTCATCTCTCTCCCTCTCTCTCTCTCTCTCATCTCTCTCTCTCCCTCTCTCTTCCCCCCCCCTCTCCCTCTCCTGGATATCTGGTACCATCTATAGGAAAAGATCAGCATTTCTGCAGAGTATCAGCCTTGCCCCTTGGTGGAGGTCAGCTGGGGGATCTTTTTTCTCTGTTCACTGGCATATCAGTCTTTTCACCAAGACCACACTGTCTTAATGGCTTTTTTTTTTTTAATGTGGTACCCTAGGGCTTTGCCTAATGGTGACAGCACCACTGAACAGACTCCCTGGCTCGACGTTCATTCTCTAAACAGAGAGGGAGAGACACCTACTCCACCATTCATGGAGTTCCCCGAGAGCTGTTCTTATTGGTCCTGTGTGATGCCGGGAATCAGATCCAGGGCTTCTCACATTCAAGGCGTGAACCCTCCCCACAGAGCCATTTACAGGTCACCCCGCCCCTCTTTTTTTTTTTTCTTTTTTTAATCACAGGGCTTTGTCATTCTGGGTAAACTTTTTCAGACAAATAGAAAAAGACACGGTTTGCACTAAAGCTTCCGCAGCACCAAAGCTTCCTCCAGTGTGGTGGGTGCTGGGCTCAAAGCCAGGTTGAAAACACGGCCAGGCAGGTGGCCTAACCAGACAAGCTATCCTGCCCACCGCCAGCCCCTCCTGTAAGTACACTGACTCCTGGGGAGTGATGGACACTCAGCTCTGTGAGCTCTGTGAGCTCTCGTCGCCCTTCCAACTTACTTCTTCTCCTCCAAGTCTCCCTCAGCTGCCTGGAGTCTCTGGGCTCTCTCTGCATAAGCTGTGGAAATAGTTGATGGGCTTTGACGTCTACCACAAGGGGAGATTTCTCTCTGCACCATTTGTGTTTTCTCTAGCATCTTTTTCTAAGTCTTCATAAAACAAAAGGGCCTTTTGAAGAACGTGCCAGACTCTTCCAATATCTTCCCAAAGCAAAAAGCTTTCTTGGCCTTGATTTAGCTATGCAGTGTAGAGTGGACACTGAGTCCCCAGAGGTCACTGCCTGCGGGTCACTCCCACGCCCACGGAGCTGGGCTCCTTGTTTTTCACTGGTCAAACGCCAGCAGCATGGAATACAGTACAGCCACCCTCCTGGAACTGAAACTAATTAAACATAAGTGTTTTTTTTTTTATTAAAAAAAAAAAAAACACCAGTGCAGACAATAGAGGTGCTTGAAACAGAGCAGAAGCAAACACTTTAGAGAGACTGTGAACACACACTTGGTAGATTTGTCCTGGCAGCTCTGAGTCCTGTGCTGTGCTGCTTCATAGCTCATTCCGTGTCCTCAAGCAGACTGGTTGGTAAGGTCTTCCAAAGCCCTGACAACTGGATGGTCGAAACATACGGTATATCAAGCAAGGAAATTAGAAGCAAGGGAAATATTCTTTGAATAAACTAACAGAAACAGTGGGTCACAGGGTGCCTATTCCTTGTCCTTTAAAGGGTTTTTTTTAATCCTTTTCCTCAATAAGATGGTAGAGTTAGCACTTTCCAATCTCAGTAGTGCAGACACTGCGGGCCAAAGTCTAATAGGAAGAAAGGTATCATCAACCATCTTATTTCCCTGCCTAGTTACAATCCCTCCATTTGTTTTAGAAGGGGAGAAAGAGAGAGGAGTTTCTTTCACTGTGGTGAGGGCTGGGCTCAAACCAGGGTAGCCCCCATGGCAAAGCAGCGCACTACGCAAGTGAGCTAATTCACCCACCCCGCACTCCCCTGTTCTAAAAGCCTGTCTGTGCAACATCACAGGTATCTGTGCTTCCAGACTTAAAATGTAGGCGTCAGGCTGGGGATTTGGCTCAGTCCGCTAGATCTCCAGTGGCCATTCCTCAGGCTCCAGACTTGGCGGGTTCAATCCCTGTTACCACCTTGTGCCAGAGCTGAGCTTAGCTCTGGTTCTCTCTCGTTCTTTCTCTCATCATAAATAAATATTTGAGGGGAAAAAAATCTTACAAGTAGATTGAATTCATTGGGGTTTTTTTTGTTTGTTTTGCTTCCAGGGTTATTGCTGGGGCTCTGTGCCCTAAACTACAAATCCACTGCTCCTGGAAGCTATTTTTTTTTATTTCTTTATTGGGGATTAATGTTTTACATTCGACAGTAAATACAATAGTTTGTACATGCATAACATTTTCCAGTTTGCCATATAACAATACAACCCCCACTAGGTCCTCTGTCATCCTTCTTGGACCTGTACTCTCCCTACCCACCCACCCCAGAGTCTTTTACTTTGGTGCAATATGCCAACTCCTGGAAGCTGTTTTTTCCCTTTTGTTGCTCTTGTTGTTTTATCATTGTTGTGGTAAAAAAAAAAAAAAAAAAGCGGGGGAGGGAGTTGAACTACTGTGTTTATTTTTAAGTCTTTCTTTTTTTAATATTTATTTCCTTTTGTTGCCCTTATTTTATTGTTGAAGTTATTGTTGTTGTTATTGCTGTTGTCATTGTTGGATAGGACAGAGAGAAATGGAGAGAGGAGGGGAAGACAGAGAGGGGGAGAGAAAGACAGACACCTGCAGACCTGCTTCACCGCCTGTGAAGCGACTCCCCTGCAGGTGGGGAGCCAGGGATCCTTATGCCGGTCCTTGCACTTTGCACCACGTGCACTTAACCCACTGAGCTACCACCCGACCCCCTCACTGTTATTTTTTTTTTCTTTTGCCTCCAGGGTTATTGCTGGGGCTTGGTGCCAGCACTATGAATCTACTTCTCCTGGAGGCTATTTTCTCCCTTTTGTTGCCCTTGTTGTTTACAGCTGTTCTTGTTATTGCTGTCACCATTGTTGGATAGGACAGAGAGAAATGGAGAGAGGAGGGGAAGACAGAGAGGACGCGAGAAAGACAGACACCTGCAGACCTGCTTCACCACTCGTGAAGAGACTCCCCTGCAGGTGGGGAGCCAGGGGCTTGAACCGGGATCCTTATGCTAGTCCTCCATGTGTACTTCACCCGCTGTGCTACCACCCACTGCACCCCCTTTCTTTTAATAGTCTTTATTTATTGAATAGTGACAGCCAGAAATTAAGAGGGAAGGGGGTGAAAGAGGGAGGGAGAGAGAGAGAGAGAGAGCTTCAGCCCTGATTCACCACTTGCAAAGCTTTCCTTCTGCAGTTGGGGACCAGGGTCTTGAACCCGGGTCCTGTGCATTGTAGCATGTGCTCTCAACCAGGTGTGCCACCACCCGGCCCCTTCATTCTGTTGCATTTTCATTTTTAAAATAATGGTATCTCCTGCACCTCCACTCGGAGAATGGACTCGGTTCATGTATGTTGGTGGTGAGGTATCCAGGGACCATCACCAGGGAAAACAGTCTGCAAGGAGGGGTACCAATCAGAAAGGTCAACACACATGACCTGATGTGGAGAGAGAGAGAGAGGAGAGCACATCTATATACCTTTTATTATATGATTATAATTGTTCCTTTATTGGAGTTTTAATGTTCGAGTTTGGTATTTATTATAGTGGCTCCTTAGAATATATCCTCAGGAAAGAAATTGCAGGGTCACTGTATAGGTCCACTTCTAGCTTTCAAAGGGTTCTCCAGACTGCTCTCCACAGGAGTTGGACCCATTTACATTCCCACCAGCAGTGCAGAAGGGTCCTTTGTGGGGACAACTTCTCCAGCATTTGTTGCTACTACCTTTTCTGATGTCTGACATTCTCACAGGAGTGAGAATATGGTATCTCATTGTTGTCTTTATTTGCATTTCTCTAACAATCAATGACTTGTAGCATTTTTTTCATATGCCTGTTGGCCTTTCAGATCTCTTGTTTGGTAAATATTCTGTTCATATCCTCTTCCCCACTTTTGGATGGGGTCATTGTTTTGTTGTTGTTGTTTTTGTTGGTGCTGAGTTTGGTGAGTTTCACTTGTCTTTTAGGACTTCCAGTCCAGAGTCCTGAGCAGTTTGCATCTCAATATATCAAATACGTATTTGATAAATGCAAATCGACTATGCAAATTAAGTTCCCACCTATGAAGCAAGAGCATTGTAATTGCCCCAGGGCCTTACCAACACTCACCATGAGCTGTATCCCAGTTTTGACCACTGTGGAGAGAGTATAGGATGTCTTATTAGGACCTTAATTTGCTTTCCTCAGTGAGTAACGCTAGGTATCATTTCAGGCATTAGTATTTTTGTTTGAGTTGTGTGTGTGAGTCCGTTCAAGTTCTTTGCCTGTTTCTTACTAGGTTTTCTTTTCCTGATTGACTAGACAACCCTTATATATCCCGGGTGCAAATCTTTGTAAGAGTAATATGCTGGGGGAAAAAAAAAGTCTCCAGTCTTTGATTTGTCTTCTCACTCTCTTAACAGTGTTTTTCGATGAGTGCAAGTTCTTCATTTTAATGAAGTTAAACTTGGCAACCTTTTCTCCTGTGGATAGCATAGTGGGTGTGTGTATGTGTCCTGTTCCAGATTTATTGCCTAACTCACAATCTTGAAGATAGACTCTGTTTCCCTTTGATGGTACATTGTTCGACTTTCTCCCCTGCCCTCATGTTTTACCCAACACAAGCCCTAAACAGTTGACATTCACAAGTTCTGAAACCACCCTAAGACAGCACTATCACAGCACAAACTGGAGCTGCCCACTTGACTAATTTTGTACCGTGGGAACATGTGCCAGGCAGATGCACTTGAATTTGCCTAAGCCTCTAATTGGGCTCAGCATATGGATTCCGTTTGCGGGCATGCACACATCTAAGTCCAGAAAAAGACCACTAGGAGCCACCAGCTCCCCCAAAAGGGAAGTCAATTCCCACCTGTGCTTGGGGTCGGATCCCAGAGCCTGATTCCAGTCTCCTTCCAAGTGGCTAAGCTCACCACCCTGCAGGGGAAAACTAGGCTTAGGGGGTTGGACGGTGGCACGCCTGGTTAAACACACAGCACCAAGCACAAGGATCTGGGTTCGAACCCCTGTCCCCCACCCACAGTAGGGAGGCTTCATGAGTGGTGAAGCAGGTGTCTGTTTTCCTCTCTCTCCCTCTCTATCTCCCACTCCTCTCTCAATTTCTCTCTGTCCTGTCCAGGAGCTGTGGATTTGCTATAAATATTTTTGTAACATTGGTTTACGAAATTTATACAATTTCAGGGGGTTGTTCTTCCTTTCTTTCTTCTTTCTTTTTGCCAGCAAGGCTTGTTGCTGGGGCTCAGTCCCTGCATGACTCCACTGCTGCTGGTGGTCTTTCCTCCTCCTCCTCCTCCTCCTCCTTCTCCTTCTCCTCCTCCTCCTCCTTCTCCTCCTCCTTCTCCTCCTCCTCCTTCTCCTCCTTCTCCTCCTCCTTCTCCTCCTTCTCCTCCTTCTCCTCCTCCTCCTCCTCCTCCTCCTCCTCCTCCTCCTCCTCCTCCTCCTTCTCCTCCTTCTCCTCCTCCTCCTCCTCCTTCTCCTCCTCCTTCTCCTCCTTCTCCTCCTCCTTCTCCTCCTCCTCCTTCTCCTCCTCCTCCTCCTCCTCCTTCTCCTTCTCCTCCTCCTTCTCCTCCTCCTCCTTCTCCTCCTTCTCCTCCTCCTCCTCCTCCTCCTCCTCCTTCTCCTCCTCCTCCTTCTCCTCCTCCTCCTCCTCCTCCTTCTCCTCCTCCTCCTCCTTCTCCTCCTCCTCCTCCTTCTCCTCCTCCTCCTTCTCCTCCTCCTTCTCCTCCTCCTTCTCCTCCTCCTCCTTCTCCTCCTCCTCCTTCTCCTCCTCCTCCTCCTCCTCCTCCTCCTCCTTCTCCTCCTCCTCCTCCTTCTCCTCCTCCTTCTCCTCCTCCTCCTCTTCCTCTTCCTTCTCCTCCTCCTCCTTCTCCTCCTCCTCCTTCTTCTCCTTCTCCTCCTCCTTCTCCTCCTTCTCCTCCTTCTCCTCCTCCTTCTTCTCCTTCTTCTCCTTCTCCTCCTCCTCTTCTCCTTCTTCTCCTCCTTCTCCTCCTCCTCCTCCTTCTCCTCCTTCTCCTCCTCCTTCTTCTCCTTCTTCTCCTCCTTCTCCTTCTCCTTCTTCTCCTCCTTCTTCTTCTCCTCCTTCTCCTCCTTCTTCTTCTCCTCCTTCTCCTTTCTTTCTTTCCTCACTTCTTCCTTTATTCCTTCCTTTCTTTCTTTTATAGCAACAGAGATAGGGATCGAGAAGGAGAGAAAGAGACTCCTGAAGCACTGCTCCACCAACCATGAAGCTTCTCTCCTCTAGGTGGAGACCAGGGATTTGAACTGGTGCCCTCGGGCATGGTAATGGGTATTCTCCAGCAGGTGACCACCACCCAGCCCTGAGGGATTGTTTCCCTCCTACCTGCATGTTTGTACAACTCCGCACACCCACCTCTAGAGCTCCTCTCCACCACAACCATCATTTTCACAAAGTCAAAGGGACGCCTCGGTGCCTGTTATCTTTCTGCAAGTCTCTTTGGTCTAGTGATCTGTTCACTATGTTCCACATATGAGTGAGAACACTCAGTAGTTGTCCTTCACCTCTTAAAACATTTTTAAAATTGTTTCACAAGATTGATTTATTTGTCTTTATGAGAGAGAGAGAGAGAGAGAGAGAGAGCAAAACTTGGTTCTGGCATACTAGTACCAGGAATGGAACCTGAGACTCTTACATTGCCACCATAGTAAATCCTGTATTTTAATGCTGAGTTACTTAACCAGCCCTAAAATCCTAAAAAAAAAAAAAAAGAAGAAAAGAAAAGAAAAGAAAAGAAAGAAAGAAAGAAAGAAAGAGGAGAGATTAAAAGAAAGAGAGAAAGAACTCTAAATAATAAATAAATAAATAAAGCCTTGTCTCTGGAGGCCAGGAAGTGGCACACCTGGTAGAGCACACACATTTCCATGCACAAGGACCCAGGTTCAAGTCCCCGGCCCTCACTTGCAGGGGGGAAAACTCCACATACAGGGGAGCGGGGCTATGGGCAGGCGTCTCTCTTTCTCTCACCTCCTCATTCTCTCCCTTTCATCATGATTTCTCTGTCTCCATGCAAAATAAATTTTTAAAAATTAAACAAAAAAATGGGATCAGGTGGTGAAGCACTTAGCTGCACACACATAGCACCAGGCACAAGGACCCCAGTTCAAGTCCCAGGCCCCCACCTGCAGGGGGGGAGCTTCACAAGTGGTAGAGTAGGACTGCAGGTCTCTCTCTCTCTCTCTCTCTCTCTCTCTGCCTTCCCTCTCAATTTATTTTTTAATTTTCTTTCTGTTTTATTAAGTGGGGCAGAGGGAAATTGAGAGAGAAGGGGAAGATAGAGAGGGGGAAAGTCAGAGAGACACCTGCAGCCCTGCTTCACCACTTGTGAAGTTCCCTCCCTGCGGGTGGGGAGTGGAGTCTTTGATCATGTCAGTTTGTGTTCTTACTGGGTGCACTGCCACCCAGCCCCTTCCTGCTCTGTTTCTCTCCAAAATAAATAAAAAGTTGTTTTAATTTTTTTTTTAAGTTAAAAAAACATTGTCACACATCTAGTCCAGAGGTTAAAACTCAAGCCCGTGATGGGACTGACTTAAAGCCTACCCTCTGGAGTCAACGTAAGTCCAGAAGAAATTCACCACAGAAACCCCCAGCATCCTTGACCCACCCTGAGAACCCCTATTGGCTAGAGGGAGGGAGCCACCAGCCCCCACTCCCTCCTGCCCTCTCCCTGTGGCTCTGCGGGGTGGGGGAAGTTGTCCTTCTTCATTGCGATGATGGAGGGAAATTTATAACCGTCTGTAAAAGCTACAGCAGCAATCAATGCAGATTTACAGCCTCATCCTCAGCAAGTCTTTAAATATGTATGCCGTTGCTCTCCTTAAGTTACTCACTGAATTACGTCGTGTGCGATCTTGAGGCGTTGTTCAACAAAACCTTGATTAAAATCCTCTCCTGGGCTCCGCAGGCTCTGTGAGGGAAGCACAGGCTGGGGCAGGCAGGCGGGCAGAAGCCGCAGGCCTGGAGCAGAGTGCTGAGCCTACTATGTGCCCTGCCCTTCCGTCTTCACCCAGAGGGCCGGGAAGGGGCACTCTACTGGGGAAACTGAGGCTGGGGGGTGTCTGAGTAGCTTGTACAATAGACTCAGGAGGTGGGGTAATTAGAACCTAAGCCCACATCTATCTGCTGTCATCCATCATCTGGTGGGGCCCAGGAGGCTGCAGACTGGGCAGGGGGCAGGAGAGAAAGGGCAGGGCTACCTGGGACATGAGTGTGTGTGTGTGTGTGTGTGTGTGTGTGTGTGTGTGTGTGTGTGTGTGTGTGTGTGTGAGTGTGTGTGGGTGTGTGTGTGAGTGTGTGAGTGTGTGTGTGTGTGTGAGTGTATGTGAGTGTGTGTGTGTGAGTGTGTGTGTGTGAGTGTGAGTGTGTGTGTGAGTGTGTGTGGGTGTGTGTGTGAGTGTGTGTGTGTGTGTGAGTGTGAGTGTGTGTGTGTGTGTGAGTGTGTGTGGGTGTGTGTGTGAGTGTGTGTGTGTGTGTGAGTGTGTGTGTGTGTGTGAGTGTATGTGAGTGTGTGTGTGTGAGTGTGTGTGAGTGTGTGTGTGTGAGTGTGAGTGTGAGTGTGTGTGAGTGTGTGTGAGTGTGTGTGTGTGTGAGTGTATGTGAGTGTGTGTGTGTGAGTGTGTGTGTGTGAGTGTGTGTGTGTGAGTGTGTGTGAGTGTATGTGAGTGTGTGTGTGTGTGTGAGTGTATGTGAGTGTGTGTGTGTGAGTGTGTGTGAGTGTGTGTGTGTGAGTGTGTGTGAGTGTATGTGAGTGTGTGTGTGTGTGTGTGTGAGTGTATGTGAGTGTGTGTGTGTGAGTGTGTGTGTGAGTGTGTGTGTGTGTGTGTGAGTGAGTGTGTGTGAGTGTGTGTGAGTGTGTGTGTGAGTGTGTGTGAGTGTGTGTGTGGTTTTTTTAATCATCTACTTAGTGGGTAGAGACAGAGAAATTGAGAGGGAAGGGGAGATAGAGAGGGAGAGAAAAGAGACACCTGCAGCCCTGCTTCACCACTTGTGAAGCTCTCCCTGCAGCTGGGGAGCAGGGCACCACCTGATGCCCCTTTCTTTCCCTGCAGTGCCTACCGCTCCCCACCCTGTATGCATGATAGAACCACCCATGTCAATTTTCTCATTCTTCTGTTTTAGAGGAGAGACACCATCACATTGCTCCACCTTCCGTGGAGCCCATCCCCCCCATCCACACTGCTCCCTCAGGTGGCAAGAAGAGGGTCCCCAGGGCCACTCCCTGGGCCAGGTGCACTGTCCTGTGGGGTGAGATCCCTCACCTCAGAAGTCTGGAGCATCCATGGGGTGAGCTCCCTCACCTCAGAAGTCTGGGGTGTCTAGGGGGTGAGCTCCCTCACCTCAGAAGTCTGGGGCATCCATGGGGTGAGCTCCCTCACCTCAGAAGTCTGGAGCATCCATGGGGTGAGCTCCCTCACCTCAGAAGTCTGGAGTGTCTAGGGGGTGAGCTCCCTCACCTCAGAAGTCTGGAGTGTCTAGGGGGTGAGCTCCCTCACCTCAGAAGTCTGGGGTGTCTAGGGGGTGAGCTCCCTCACCTCAGAAGTCTGGGGCATCCATGGGGTGAGCTCCCTCACCTCAGAAGTCTGGAGCATCCATGGGGTGAGCTCCCTCACCTCAGAAGTCTGGAGTGTCTAGGGGGTGAGCTCCCTCACCTCAGAAGTCTGGGGCATCCATGGGGTGAGCTCCCTCACCTCAGAAGTCTGGGGTGTCTAGGGGGTGAGCTCCCTCACCTCAGAAGTCTGGGGCATTCATGGGGTGAGCTCCCTCACCTCAGAAGTCTGGAGCATCCATGGGGTGAGCTCCCTCACCTCAGAAGTCTGGGTACCGGACGTGCATGGCTCCCTCCCTTGCATTCAAGTTGAGGCGAGAGGTTCTTGCTGACAAATACATGTGGCAGGGTTTCCATTTCGTCCCTGCAGATAGCCTTTGGCTGGTTATTTGATGGCAGGGGTTTTAATATCAATAATGCACAGTTTGGAATACAGTCAATCTTGAGACCCGCCAACAAAAAAAAGAAAGAAAAAAGAAAAGATCCCCTCCGTTCCTGTCAGGACAAGTTGGACCCAGTCCTGGGAGGTGGCGAGAGCCAGGCTCTTCAGCACAAGTGTGGCCAGATGGTCCCTGGGAGGCACCCGCGTCCCTCAGAGCTGAATTCGTTTGGGGACAGGATGGCAACACAGATGCCAAGGAGAGTAGCCAGCTCAGCACGGCAGGGAGGCCGCAGAGCTCCGGGTCTCAGCCTCCACGATGGGGGGATGGGGAGGGGTGGAGCAGGGCATGACCGCAGATTGCCAGGGACTCCTGGGGGGGGACGAGGCATGATGGTGGGCAGTCCAGCAGCACACACAGCTGAATCCTCCTCCTGTCTCCTTGTGCCAAGTTACTATGAGTCCCTCTGACCTGAACTCCTCCTGGGCCTGGGGCGCCCACGTCCTGGCCACCTGCTACTTTCCTGCCGCCTGTCCACTCACAGGCACCCTCCTGGGTCACTGCCTGCAGCCCAGCCTCCCTCCCCCGTGTGTCCCCAGAGCCACTGCCCCCCGTGACCCCCGCAGAGCCCGCAGCCCAGGAGTCCAGGAGGCAGAGCTGAGTCCTGAAGCCAGGCAGCCTGGTGGCCCTTGCAGCGGCTCCTCTATGGCTGCTCCTGCCCCCTGTCCCCCCATCCCAAACCTCTGGGGCCACGGAGAACCCCCCCCCAGTCACTTCTCTAGGGCTCACGGGGCAGGTGGTATCTGCCACCCTAACCCTTTATCTATCTATGTGATTCTCTGTGCATAGGATTCCCCCACCCCAACCCACCCCAACCCACCCCAACCCTTCATCTACGTAATTTTCTGTGCATAGGATCCCCAGGCAGGAGGACAGCTCAGCATGGCAGAGCAACAGACTCAAGGGCCTAGGGCCCTGGCTTCAGTTCCAGGCATCAACATGGGGAGAGCTGAGCAGGGCTCTGGACTCTCTCTCTCTCTCTCTCTCACACACACACACACACACACACACACACACACATCTTTATTCATTTATTGGGTAAAGACAGTCAGAAATCAAGAGGGAAGGGGTGATAGAGAGGGAGAGAGAGAGAGAGAGAGACACCTGCAGCCCTGCTTCATCACTTGCAAAGCTTTCCCCCTGCAGGTGGGGACCGGGAGCTTGAGCCCAGATCCTTGTGTATTGTAACATGTGCCTTCAACCAGGTGTGCCACCACCTAGCCCCTCTCTCTACCTCTCTCTATCTCTTTCTCTAGCTCTCTCTTCATCTCCCTCTTCATCTCTCTCTTCATTTCTTCCTCTATGTCTTTATCTTTTAAGTCCTTTTTTAATTTTTATAAATCTTCTTATTGTTTTTTTTTTAATGACAGAGAGACATGGGGGCTCTGCCTCTTCATCCTCCCCTGTGCCCTACCAGTCACCTCACCTCAGGCACTTCCCTCAAGTACACTTCTTCCGGCACGTTAATTCCACGTGGGGCAAGCCAAGGTCTCTCTGGGGAGCTTGTGTGCAAAGGTTAGGGTACAGAGATAAGTAATTTCTCAGTTTACTCAGCCACACACAGAAACCTACTGTGAGGGACTCAGGCAGTAGCGCAGCAGGTTAAGCGCACGTGGCACAAAGCACAAGGACCAGCGTAAGGATCCCGGTTCGAGCCCCCAGCTCCCCACCTGCAGGGGAGTCGCTTCACAGGCAGTGAAGCAGGTCTGCAGGTGTCTGTCTTTCTCTCCCCCTCTCTGTCTTCCCCTCCTCTCTCCATTTCTCTCTGTCCTGTCCAACAATGAGGACATCAATAATAATTACAACAACAATAAAGAAAAACATTTTAAAAAAAGAAAAGAAAAGAAACCTACTGTGAGTGACTAAAACCAGTGCCTGCCACCAGCCTCAGACTGGAGCCGTTTTCTGCTGGGATAGTCGTCTCAGCTTCAGGGCTATCTGGGGAAGATGGTCACTTGTCTCTTCTCTAGGCAATCACACTGTGGTTGAGGGTGGAATTAAATACATCAGAAAATTGGGGCTGGGTGTGCCCGGTTTTAACTGTGTGGTTAAGCACGCATAGTACTAAGAGCAAGGACTCGTGTAAAGGTGTGTGTGTGGGTGAGCAGATGGATGGATGGATGGATGGATGGATGGATGGATCGATGGATCGATGGATCGATGGATATTCAGGTAAGTGAATGGATATATGGGTGGGTGGGTGGGTGTATGGATGGAGGGATGGACAGGCAAGTAAATAAGTGAGTGGGTGAGAGTGGGACAAGTGGCCAAGTGTGGGTGCACAAGTTGTTGATAAATTGACAGTAGATGTGTGGATGGATGGATGGATGGATGGATGGATCGATGGATCGATGGATCGATGGATATTCAGGTAAGTGAATGGATATATGGGTGGGTGGGTGGGTGTATGGATGGAGGGATGGACAGGCAAGTAAATAAGTGAGTGGGTGAGAGTGGGACAAGTGGCCAAGTGTGGGTGCACAAGTTGTTGATAAATTGACAGTAGATGTGTGGATGGATGGATGGATGGATAGATGGATGGATGGATGGATGAGTGTTTGGGTAAACAGATGGATCAATGGATCGATGGATGGGTGTTTGTGTGGGTGAGCAGATGGATGGATGGATGGATGGTATATGGATGGGTGGATGAGGGAATGGTGTATGGGTGGGTGGATGAGGGCATGAATGGTGGATGAATGAACATGGTTGGAGGGGAAGGTGGGTGAGCAGGCAGATGGAGGCTGAGCGCAGAGGTGAG
>NC_080175.1:4073394-4250894 GCF_950295315.1 Erinaceus europaeus
TGGGTGATTTGGGTCCGTTTGACCCCAGACTGCTGGGGGCAGGGGACCCCTGGCTGCTCTCTCTGCCTCTCCTCCTGCCAGGAGACAAAGAAGCAGGTTCCCCCCTGCACCCGCTGCCTGCCGTCATGAGGGCCTCAGCTCGCAGGCTGAGACCAGCCTAAGCTGGGTGCAGCAGAGAATGAACTCGGTGGCACCTCCTTGTTGGGGGGCAAGGGGAGGGGGTCTGCATACAGCCTCTCAGTCCCCAAAACGGTCCTGAGCTGAAGAGCCTGAAGCCCAGAGAGGCCGAGTCACCGGCCCAGCGAGACACAGCTTAGAAGGCTGAGGGGCTGAGGCCCTCCAGCCCTGCAACCGCGGCTGTCAGTCTCTGCCTCCACTGGACAGACTTCAGGTTCTGTTTTTATCTCTGGATGTAAACACTGTTTAGTCTTGTTAACTGCAGGGAAACTCAGAATTTTGTTTTCCTATTCTTTTTTGTTTTGTTTTGTTTTTGCCAGGGCTGCACTGGGGCTTGGTGCCTGCACAACCCCAGCGCTCCCGGCCGACCTCTTTTGAGAGACAGGGTGAGGAGGGAGAGGCAGCAGGGAGGAGAGAGACACCGTAGCATTGCTTCACCACTTGCAAAGCCTCCCCCTCCTGCAGCGCTCCCATGTAGCTGGTGGGATCGAACCCAGATCTTCCTGCTCAGGGAGGTGTGCATTCTGTTGGGTGAGCTGCCTCCTGCCCCCCTGGAAACTTAAAGAAAAGTAACAGCTTCATTTCTCTGCCCCACACCCCACCTTTTTCTTCTTCCTCTCCTCCTCCTTTTTTGCCTCCAGGGTTATTGCTACACTACAAATCCACTGCTCCTGTGGCCATTTTTTTGGATAGGACAGAGAGAAATTGAGAGGGGAGGGGAAGATAGGAAAAGAAAAAGATAGATACTTGCAGATCTGCTTCATTGCTTGTGAAACACCCCCCCCCCCCGCAGGGGCTTGAACCGGTGTCCTTGCGTGGGTCCTTACGCTTTGTACTATGTGCACTTAACCCAGTGAGTCACCGCCCAATTCCTACCCACTTCTTTTTTCTCTTTTCGCTCTCTTTTAATTTTTTAAAGTTATCTTTTATTTATTGGATAGAGACAGCCAAAAATTGGAAGAGAAAGGGGTGATAGAGAGGGAGAGAGACAGAGAGACACCTGCAGCCCTGCTTCACCACTTGTGAAGCTTTCCCTCTGCAGGTGGGGACCGGCGGCTTGAACCCGGCTCCTTGCACATGCTCTGTCTTTTAAAGGAATGATTAGGTTATTAGATTCTGTACATGCCATAGGACTGAGGGCCGTGCCTCAACTGGGAGACTGCAGTGCTTTGTCTCACCCTTCCAGATAGTCATGAGAAAGTCTAATTATTCCCAGAGACCCTCTGGGGAAAGCGGAAGTACATCTCGCAGGCCACTAGAAGAAGCACGGTCAGGGACTCAGACCCAGTGTCCAGACAGAGACGTGGCCAGTGAGCACCCAGCCCACCCCCTTCTCTATCTCTTTCACTTGGGCTTACAGTTGAAATGTCCACAAATCAGCCACCTTGTGGTGGATACCTTGTCTGCTGTGTTCTTCATCACATTAAAAAATGTTTGATTTCAGGGGCTGTGCACCGGGCTAAGCGCAGGTGCCGGGGAAGCTTGAAGCACAAGGACATAAGGATCCTGGTTCCAGCCCCCGGCTCCCCACCTGCAGGGGAGTCGCTTCACAGGCGGTGAAGCAGGTCTGCAGGTGTCTGTCTTTCTCTCTCCCTCTCTCTGTCTTCGCCATCTCTCTTGATTTCTCTGTCCTATCCAATAACAGTGACAACAATAATAAAAACAGCAAGGATGATAAACAACAAGGGCGACAAAAGGGAAAAAAAAGAGCCTCCAGGAGCAGTGGATTCGTAATGCAGGCACTGAGCCCCAGCAATAACCCTGAGGCTAAAATAAAATAAATCTAAAAATCTTTTATTTCTTCATTTATGGGGCAGAGAGAAATCGAGAGAGAAGGGGGGAGATAGAGAGGAAGAGAGGAGAGATGCTTGCAGCCCTGCCGCATAGCTAGTGAAACTTCCCTCCCCTCAGGTGGGGAACAGGGGCTTGAACCCAGATCCTTGTATGTGGTAATATGCGCCGCTCTAAGAAGCACACCACCACTCTGCAGTGTCCCATTTTTTTTTTTCCCCTCCAGGGTTATTGCTGGGCTCGGTGCCTGCACCATGAATCCACCGCTCCTGGAGGCCATTTTTCCCCCTTTTTGTTGCCCTAGTTGTTGCAGCCTCGTTGTGGTTATTATTATTGCCATTGTTGACGTTGTTTTGTTGTTGGATAGGACAGAGAGAAATGGAGAGAGGAGGGGAAGACAGAGAGAGAGGGGAGAGAAAGATAGACACCTGCAGACCTGCTTCACCGCCCGTGAAGCGACTCCCCTGCAGGTGGGGAGCCGGGGCTCGAACCGGGATCCTTACTGCGGTCCCTGCGCTTTGCGCCACATGCGCTTAACCCACTGCGCCACCGCCCGACTTCCGCAGTGTCCCATTTTGTGGCTGTGCCTGAGGTCGTGATGTGGCCGGGCACAGCTGTGCGTCCCCCACGTTGGGGCTCTTGTCTGGCCGCCAGGGGCTGGCAGAAGCCCCGTGCTCTGCCTGGGACAGATGGCGCTGCCCAGGTTGGCCCTGGCTTGTCTGCAGAGGTGAGGTGAGGGCACCCACCCCCAGCTGGGCCCGCCTGGCCAGCTGCTGCCTCCTCTGCCCCTGAAGAGCTCACGGCCCACGTGCTTCGGAGCTTCTAGAACCCGGAGTGGGAGATCTGGTCGCCAATGCCTTGCACGTAGGGAGTCCCCGAAGAGGTTTGAAAGGAAAAAACCTGCCACCAGGTTGCACGCGGGATCGGGGTGGAACTCTGCACTGGCACTTGGGGGGCTTCCAAGTCTCTTCTGCTGGGCAGCCAGGATGGAGCGGTGAGGCCCAGACCGGCGTCGTCCACACAGCCCTCCCGCCCGCGACGGGAACCGGGGGGCCTTCCTGTGCGGGAGTGGAGTGGGTCGACTGGAATTTTCCGCTGCTGCCGAGCAGCCTCTGAAAGCCACCCACCCCTGGCCCAGCACCCGCCACACTTACACACGTCATCCCGGCGCTTCCCATTCCTGCCGGGCCCGGGCATGGGGGCGTCTCCCGGGGCCCATGAGGAGGGCAGAGTCTCGGGGGTCCCCAGGCAGGCCTAGCCCGCCTCCCCCGTCCCGCCATGTCTGCTTGTCCCTTCACAGGGTGGGATCCAGGAAGAGACGGAGCAGTTTGGGGCCAGTTTGGCGACCTCAGGAGACCATTTGTTCCTGCTCCAGACGGGCCATGGTGACTGCCACATGGCCAGCTGCCCCACTGACCCTGCCCACTCAGCTCCTGCCTGCAGAGGAACCGAGGGTGACGTCGTGACATTGTAGGGAAGGGTGTGTAAAGGACCAGAGAGCCGGGGTGGAGCCAGCTGTGACCTGGTGGAGGAGAAACCTACCCCAGGATGACCTGCCGGTGTCCATAGGGAGCAGCCCCGCCCCCCCACCCCCCTTCCCGTGATCCCCGGAGCTCAGAGAAGCCCTCACTCACATCACACGTGCCACCTGACCTGGGCACCTTAAACCCTCCTGCCTGATTCTTCTGTTAAAAATATTTCCTTTATTATTACTTAGAGATTTATTTATTTAGTTCATGAGGAAGAGGGAGAGAGAACCAGAGCATCACCGACACATGTGTTGCCAGGGCTCGAACTCAGAGCCTCATGCTCAGGGGCCCAGTGCATTATGTACTGTGCCACCTCCCGGGCCTCTGTTTCCTCATTTAAATCTTCCGAGAGAATGTGCAGGGGTGACAGCTCACCTTTAGAGCACAGCACTTGCATGCCTGAGGCCCCAGACATCCCAGGTTCAATCCCAGGCACTACTGTGTGCTCTTTCTCAGAATAAACAAATCTTAAAAGGATGAGCCCGTGAGGAGAGTTTCACCTGAGAGCTGAAGGAGTGCTGGGGAGGGAGTTGGCAGCCTCAGGTGTGCAGGCCTGTGCTCTGCCTGCTGGCACTTCCTTCTTGCCTCTCCCCCCAGTCGCCCCCAAGCAGCAGAAGCTGGGGTTCCGTGGGCAGACGCTGGTCTGTCTGTCTGTCTATCTACAGTGGCTCCTGTGGGTGCGTGAGGGGCTTCTGCCGCTGCGGGAGCTGGAGAGGTGTCTACAGGCCCCCCCTCCCTCCTTCCTGCTCCCTGTGGAGCTGGGCTCTGCGATTCACTGTTCATCATTCAGCTTCTCTGCGTCAGCAGGAAGTGGACCCAGGCTCTCTGCCTTGCCCAGTACCCTGGAGCAGCCTTCAGATGATTTTTTTTAATATTTATTTTATTTATTTATTCCCTTTTGTTGCCCTTATTGTTTTATTGTTGTTGTTATTGTTGTTGTTGTTGGATAGGACAGAGAGAAATGGAGAGAGGAGGGGAAGACAGAGAGGAGGAGAGAAAGACAGACACCTGCAGACCTGCTTCACCGCCTGTGAAGCGACTTCCCTGCAGGTGGGGAGCCTGGGGCTCGAACCGGGATCCTTATGCCGGTCCTTGTGCTTTGCACCACCTACGCTTAACCCGCTGCGCTACAGCCCGACTCCCCTTCAGATGATTTTATTAGTGATTTACAGAATAACAGGGTTACAATTCCACGCTGTTCCCAAGTTCTATGTCACTGTCCCCTCCGTAGGAAGCTGCAGTAGTTCTCCCAAGGTCACAGATATGGCTTGACTATTATTGCATATCTGTCTATCTATCTATCTGTATCTATATAGATATATATTTCCCCCATTTTTTTCTATAGTCCTTCCTTCTCTCTCTCTTTTTTTTGCCTCCAGGGTTATTGCTGGGGCTCAGTGCCTGCACCATGAATCCACTGCTCCTGGAGGCCATTTTCCCCCCTTTTGTTACTCTTGTTGTCATACCCTTGTTGTGGTTATTGTTGTTGATGATGTCATTTGTGGTTGGATAGGACAGAGAGAAATGGAGAGAGGAGGGGAAGACAGAGAGGGGGAGAGAAAGATAGACACCTGCAGACCTGCTTCACCGCCTGTGAAGCAACTCCCCTCCAGGTGGGGAGCCGGGGGCTCGAACCGGGATCCTTACTCCGGTCCTTGTGCTTTGTGCCACATGCGCTTAGCCCGCTGCGCCACCGCCCGACCCCCTTCTCTTTCTTTTTTAAGTCACACCTACACCTAATACTATTTCTGAATTTCCCTTTTTTCTTCTACTCTCTGGATCCTGATGGAATTGGGTTTGAGAGGCCTCTGGTCATCTTCCCCTAACATTTCTCCCCCTCTGGGAGTATGAACCAGCATCCTTTATGGGGAGCAGAAGGTGGGGGTTCTGGCTTCTTTAATTGCTTCTCTGCTGGACATGGACGTTGGCAGGTGGATCCACACCCCCAGCCTGTGTCTGTCTCTCCCTAGTGGGGCAGGGCTCTTGGGAGGGGAGGTTCCGGGACGCATGGGTGAGGTCGTCTGTCCAGGGAAGTTGGGTTGGAATCATGGTAGCATCTGCAACTTGGTGTCTGAAAGGCAGTAACTTATGAGGCAGTACAAAATGTTTAATATCAGAAAGTAGGAATAGAGCAGGTGAGAATAGGGATTTTAGAGTGGAGAGAAGCTAGGAAATCTATTTTAGGTTTGTTCCAGGGGGGAGGGGCACTGATTTTAGTGATTTTTTTTTTTTTTTTTTTTTTTTGCCTGAGCTTGGTAGTTAACATGGAGGTGGGCTAAAAATATTGTCTGGGAATATGCTGCCAGAGTTGAGAATAGAAAGCTGGATTAGGGCAGAGAGTAGCTCCCGATTCCAGTTTTTGTAACAAGAGAAACTACAGCAAGTTCCCTCTATCCACAGATGTCCCTCGGAGCTGGGACTCAAACCTAGTACCTGGTGTCCTGTGGGGACTGTGAGAGCCTGCTGGGCTGCCTCCTGTGCTGAGCTGGGAGCACTGCTGGCTCCCAGAGGTGTCTCCTGGTCAGGCAGGGACGGTGAGGTTGCAGCTTGCTCTGGGTCCTGCCTCCTCTGGGTCCTGCCTGGACGCCACCACACCACCACTTCCAGGAGGGGCCTGGGGCGCAGGAGACAGAACTCCTGGGTCTGTCTGTGGTCACTCTGTCTGGCCACTGCAGTGCCACTGCTCTGGGGGAAGGGTGGCTGCCACTGCCTGTGTCCACCCCCCCCCCCGCCCTGATGGACACAGCCCAGCTGGGGGAGGTGCCAGGCCCGCCTGGAATTCCCCTGCTCTGGCATCCACTTTGGCCAGGGGCCCTGCGAGAACAGCGAGGCTCCATGCACTGGGCGGCCTCTGCTCACCCTGAGGTGGAGACTCCATTCTCCTTGGCTGCCGGTGAGGCCTGGGGTTGGGGGAAGCAGGGGTCTGTTCTGGGACTCCAGAGGGGGTGCAGGGTACGGGATGCTGGGGTGGGGTGGGGTGGGGCTGTCGCCCTCCTGTGGAGCTCCGTTAGCCAGCAAAAGCTTGGTTCATTTTCTCATCGCCATTGCACTCTGGGCTAACTTTATCAGGTGGAGAGACAGAGGCAGAGAGAGGGAGGGAAAGACATCACAGCCCTGAACCTTCCTGCAGTGCAGTGGAGGCTGGGCTTGAACTTGGCTTGCTCATGGCACAAAGCAGGCATACTGCCCAGGTGAACTATATTGCTGCCTCCCCAATAATCAAATTAAAAAATTAAATATTTATTTATTTTCCCTTTTGTTGCCCTTGTTGTTTTATTGTTGGAGTTATCATTGTTGTTATTGATGCCGTTGTAGTTGGATAGGACAGAGAGAAATGGAGAGAGGAGGGGAAGACAGAGGGGGAGAGAAAGACAGACGCCTGCAGACCTGCTTCACCGCCTGTGAAGTGACTTCCCTGCAGGTGGGGAGCCGGGGGCTCGAACCGGGATCCTCATGCCGGTTCTTGTGCTTTGCGCCGCTTGTGCTTAACCCGCTGTGCTACCGCCTGACTCCTCCAATAATCAAATTTTAATAATAATAAATTTTTAAGGATCCCGGTTCGAGCCCCCAGCTCTCCACCTGCGGGGGGTCACTTTGCAAGCAGTGAAGCTGGTCCACAGGTGTCTGTCTTTCTCTCCTCCTCTGTCTTTTCCTCCTCTTTCAATTTCTCTCTATCCTATCCAACAGCAGCTCTGACAACAATTAACGACTACAACAAACCCAACCAAAAATGAGAAAAATGGCCTCCAGAAGCAGTGAATTCGTAGTGCAGGCACCCAGCCCCAACGATAACCCTGGAGGCAATAAATAAATAAATTGCAGATTTTAAAAAATCCAGTTAAAGGGCTGGAGAAGACAGAATAATGGTTCTGCAGGGAGGCGGAGCCCAGATGGTGGCCTGAAGACAACTCCTGGCTTACTCTCTGCAGAGCGGTTCTGCAGAATGAATCTCTGCAAATATCTTGTTTATTTGGGTGGCGACAGAGACATTGAGAGAGAAGAAGGGAGAGATGCAGAGGAAGAGAGCGAGAGTGCACCACTGCTCAGAATTGTATTAAAATTGTCGATGTTTTCAATAAAAAAGAGAGAGAGAAAGGTCCAGAGAGGAAACCGCCTTGCTCAGCGCTGGCTGATGGTGGTGCAAGGGATTGAACCTGGGACCCTCCTAGTCTGAGGCATGAAAGTCTTTTGCAGAACCATCCTCTCTTTTTTTTTTTTTAATCTTTTTTTTTATTTTATTTTATTTATTTATTCCCTTTTGTTGCCCTTGTTGTTTTATTGTTGTAGTTATTATTGTTGTTGTTGTTGGATAGGACAGAGAGAAATGGAGAGCGGAGGGGAAGACAGAGAGGGGGAGAGAAAGACAGACACCTGCAGACCTGCTTCACCGCCTGGGAAGCGACTCCCCTGCAGGTGGGGAGCCGGGGTTCGAACCGGGATCCTTATGCCGGTCCTTGTGCTTTGCGCCACCTGCGCTTAACCCACTGCGCTACAGCCGGACTCCCCATCCTCTCTTTTTTTAAATAAAATGAAAATACGGATAAGACCATAGGATAAGAGGGGTACAATTCCACACAGTTCCCACCCCTAGAGCTCTGTATCCCATCCTCTCCCTTGAAAGCTTTCCTGTTCTTTATTGCTCTAGGAGTATGGACTCAGGATCCTTATGGGATGCAGAAGGTGGGAGTTCTGACGTCTCTAAATTGCTTCTCCACTAGACATGGACACTGGCAGGTGGACCCACACCCCCAGCCGGTTTCTGTCTTTCCCTAGTGGGGCAGGGCTCTGGGGACATGGGGATCCAGGACACATGGGTGAGGCCGTCTGCCCAGGGAGGTCGAGATGGCATCATGGCAGCATCTGCAGCTGGGTGGAGCAGCTCTGAACCGTGTTGTCCTTTTTCCAGCAGCCCGTTGCCAGCCTACAGTGACTTGTCATTCTCCGCCTTGGCTCCACTTTGACCCCTCCCTATGGACTTCCTCCACCACTCTCCTGGAAGTCTTGCCCACTCCCGGAATTCCCATGTTTTAAGCAGCCCCTTTGCAGAGAGTAAGCCAGGAGTTGTCTTCAAGCCACCATCTGGGCTCTGCCTTCCTGCAGAACCATTAGTCTGTCTTCCTTAGTCCTAACTGGAATTTAAAATTTTTAAAAAATTATTATATTTATTTATTTATTGGATAGAGACAGCCAGAAATAAAGAGGGAAGGGGAGATAGAAGGGTGAGAGACAGAGAGACAGACACCTGCATCCCTGCTTCACCACTTGCAAAGCTTTCCTCCTGCAAGTGGGGACTGGGGACTTGAACCCGGGTCCTTGTGCATCGTAACATGTGCATTCAACCAGGTACACCACCACTCAGCCCCCGTTTAACTGGATTAAAAAAATTTTTTTAAATTTATTTTCCCTTTTGCTGCTCTTGTTTTATTGTTGTTGTAGTTATGATTGTTGTTAATGATGTTGTCATTGGCGAGGGGGCTGAGTGGGGACTCTGGGCTGAATTCCCCACAGGTGTGGGTCTGACCACTGCCATCCTTGGGGGGCACCAAGGGCAGAGACCGTCCATGACACCTGAACTCACTGTCTGCCATTGCGTTACCCAACCAACCAGCGCATGGGGCTGGGAGACTCCTCACTCACAGAGCTCGTGCCTCTGCACGTGTGAGGCCCTGGGTTCAAGCCCTGGTACCACAGTGGCACGTCACAGATGGTGGTGCAGGGCTGTAGCGTCTTCCTCTCTCCTCCTTAAAACCAAAGAACGAGAAACTGTCTGGGAAAAGCCTCTTGGTGGTGGGGTGCTGTGCGCTAGGGTCCTGGCATCACTGAGCGGTTTCTTCTGCAGGTGTGTAGCCAGGCGTGTCCACCAGTGTCAACAGAAGAGACTGCGGTTGGCACCACGCTGGGCTGGGCTGCCATGGGCTGCTGCTCCCCTTTTGTTTTCTGCTCCTTTCTGCTTCGGCTCTCTGGGGGCTGGCACCCTGCTCAGCTCCAGACGTGAGGGACAGTGCCAGGCATAGTCTTCCCTGCTGGGGCTGGGAGACTGGCATTGCTCCCTATGGAAGGCGGTGAGTGGCTCGGCAGGGTGGGAGGAGGCCTTCCCGGGCCCCTTGCTGCCTGCCCGCCGGCCTCCCTGCTCTGTTCTGCTCTCTGTTCTGCTCACTGGCTTTTTGCCAGTGTAGAGTGGATCCAGCTGGGATCCCCAGTTCTGTGTGCTGCTCTTGAATTGGGATGGTGCTGGGGAGAGTTGGGGTGCACCCTGCTGTGGGCCCGAGGAGCCCACCTGGGTTCCTGCTTCATGGCGTGTGACGCCACGCAGGTGACAGCCAGCCCCCTGAGCCTCACTCCCACCCTGCCTCGTGTAGCCTGGGAGCCTGTTCCAGGGTGTGGGTGGGCCACAGCCTGCCGGAGGGGGGGTGTGGGTGCTTTTGTGGTCACGGGCAGTGACAGGACTCCAGGCCCCACCCAGAATAGGAACTGGCAGAGTGAGCTGCTTTGGGCCCTCAGGAAATCGGCTTCTGTGTTTTGCCTTACCATTTCCTCCCCGGGAGCCTTGGCCAGCTGCTCAGGGGAGGCGGGTAGCGGTGGGACGGGGCGGCCAGAGGTCCTGGAGGAAGAGAAGGGGCACCGGGTCAGCTGGGGGAGCCCTGGAGCTGACCCTGCCACCCCGGCTTTGACACTCAGCTGCCCACCAGGCTGCTCTGGGAGCAGGCTGGCCGTCCCCGGGTACAGTGCAGGGAAGCCCAGGAGGCATATTTGGGACCTCTAGGCCAACTTCAGGTCTGCCTAGGTGGCCCCCACCCACGCCAGCTCTGGTCACACCTTACAGGCCTCGTGTACGTGACCTTGGGGTGTGCTGAGGTCCTTGTGCAAGTGTGATGTCTGCCTGGCTCAGTGGTTAAGATCCTGTTTAGTTAGAGAGGAAGGGAGACAGCAGCGCCCTCAGCACCATCCAGGGAGTTCCCTCAGTACTGTCCTTGGTGCTCCAGAGAGGTGCTGGGGGTGGACCCCGGGGTCTCACGCCGTGTGCATGGTAGGATGTGTGCTGCACCTTTGAGCCGCCCTCTCCCTTCTCAGCTCTCTCCCTCTGAAGTCTCTGTCTTTTTTTTTAAATTTATTTTTTATTTAAGAAAGGAGATATTAACAAAACCATAGGGTAGGAGGGGTACAACTCCACACAATTCCCACTACCCAATCTCCATATCCCCTCCCCTCCCCTGATAGCTTTCCCATTCTCTGTCCCTCTGGGTGCATGGACCCAGGGTCATTGTGGTTTGCAGAAGGTGGAAGGTCTGGCTTCTGTCATTGCTTCCCCGCTGAACATGGGCGTTGACTGGTCGGTCCATACTCCCAGTCTGCCTCTCTCTTTCCCTAGTAGGGTGGGTCTCTGGGGAAGTGGAGCTCCAGGACACATTGGTGGGGTCTTCAGTCCAGGGAAGCCTGGCCGGCATCCTGATGGCATCTGGAACCTGGGGGCTGAAATGAGAGTTAACATACAAAGCCAAACAAATTGTTGAGCAATCATGGACCCAAAGCTTGGAATAGTGGAGAGGAAGTGTTGGGGGAGTACTCACTGCAAACTCTAGTGTATTTCTGCTTTCAGGTATATATTTTGCACTAGTTTATGGATACGTGTGAACATATGCTCTCTCTCTCACAGAACCTGGTCTATATCTAGGTTTTGGGACTTTGTTAGAAAGTGAACCACCTGGGATGGAATTAGAGAATACTATGAAAGGAAAGGTCTCACCTGAGTAATGAAGCTGAAGGGTTGTCATTCCACACGTGAAGTCTCTGGACACGGCCTGAGCTGAAGCATGTTGAGGTGGCGGTCGTTGCGTTGATCAGGTTGCGGTTGGCAGATGCAATATTATTTGATATGGATTGGGAGAGGCATGCGGGAAAGTGGGCCCTACCCTAAGGTTCCAGGACTGGGGGAAATAGAGGCTCTATAGTGGGGATGTGAGGTTCCTGTTGTCGTAGGGTTTTTTGTGGCCACCAGGCCACTGACTGGGGCTCCGAGCCTGCAGGTGTCCCCCGTTCCCGGTGGCTTTTGTTATTGTTGTTATAGAGGGAGAGGGAGAAGGAGAGAGACAGTCCAGTGCTCACAGAGCTTCCCTGCATAGGTGTTGCCATGTGGTGTGAGGGCCTCAAACCTGGGTCTCCCACAGGCGGACGTAAGTGCTTCACTAGGTGAACTGCCCGAGCCCTTTCCTTGAGTTCTTGGTACCACCGTGAGGTGCGCGGCTGGGCCTGCCTCTTCACTGTGGTTGAAGGACTTGAGGTGCAGAGAGATAACGGGCCAGGGGCTTCCACTGGCGGCAGTGGCCCCGGCCTGACCTCGGATTTCTGCATCCAGGTTGGCGAGCTGAGCCCACAGGCCGCTCTGGCCCGCAACCCGTTTCTGCAAATAAAGTTTTGTTGACACACAGCTGCACCTCTTTTTTAAAAAAAAAAATTTTATTAACTTTATTTATTGGATAGAGGCAGTCAGAAATTGAGAGGAGGGGGAGATAAAGAGACACAGAGACACCTGCAGCCCTGCTTCACCACTCATGAAGCTTTCCCCCTGCAGGTGGGGACTGCGGGCTTGAACCCAGATCCTTGCACACTGTAACATGTGCGCTCAACCAGGTGCGCCATCACCCGGCCCCACAGCTGCACCTCTTGTTCATGTCATGTCACAGAACTGATCAGATGACAGAGCCCACGAATATGAAGGGGCCGGGGAGGGGCTCAGAAGGTGGTGTGCAGGACTTGCATCACCCAAGCTCCAGAGTGAGGCTCTGGGTGTGGCACCTGGTGGCCCACCCACTAGAACAGTGGTGGCGCACCTGGCTAAGCACACACATTACAGTGCTCAAGGACCTGTGTTCAAAGCCCCTCGTCCCCACCTGCAGGGGAAACTTCACAAGCGGTGACGCCGGGCGCAGGCAGGTGTCTGTCTCTTTCTCTCTGTCTCCCCCGCCCCTCTCAATTTCTCCCTGTCTCTATCCAACAATAAATAATGAAATATGTATATATTTTAAATATTTATTTACTTATTCCCTTTTGTTGTCCTTGTTGTTTTATTGTTGTAGTTCTTAGAGTTGTCGTCGTCATTGGATAGGACAGAGAGAAATGGAGAGAGGAAGGGAAGACAGAGAAGGGCAGAGAAAGACAGACACCTGCAGACCTGCTTCACCGCCTGTGAAGCGACTCCCCTGCAGGTGGGGGGCCGGGGGCTCGAACCAGGATCCTTACACCGGTCTTTGTGCTTTGTGCCACGTGCGCTTAACCCGCTGTGCTATTGCCCGGCCCCCAATAACATATTTTTTAAAAAGAATATTAGTTCGTGGTCTGGGAGGTGGAGCAGTGGATAAAAGCACTGGACTCTCAAGCATGAGGTCCTGAGTTGAATCCCCAGCTGCACATGTCTGATTCTTTTTCTCCCTTATAGCTTTCTCATAAATAAATAAATACAATATTAGAGAGAGAGACAGCAGCACTGGTCCGTTATCCATGGCATTATCAGGAAGTATGGAAGTATCAGCTAAATCTCTTAATATACTGGATTTTCAGAAGAACCACTACACATTCTTTCATAGAAAGGTACATCATGACTTTTCTGACAACCCGTGTCTATTCCCTGGCCAAAGCTGCAGGCCCCTTCTCCCTAGAGTCCCCACCCTGCCCCCACCTGTGCTGATAGGGTAGCCACCGCCATTGCCATCGTCACAATCTGTGTGCTGTACAGGCTGATGACCCCGAGTGACACGGAGAGTTCAGTTCTCCAGTCACGCTTACGGGGGACGTCTCCCTGCGTGTCCGACCAGAGATTCAAAGCCACCCCACCCTCACAGTGTTCCAGTGGCCAGTCCTGCCCGGGGACTCCCCAGCAGGGAGGACCCAGATTGACCCAGAGCAGTGGGGAGATGGGACAGGACGGGGTGTGACCGAGACCCTTGCCCAGCCCAGGCCGCAGTCCCCAGTGGCGAGAGGTTTCCGGCCTGTGACACCGTGGATGCCTCGGCTCTGCTGACCGGGACACGTGCACGTGATCCTGTGCACACAAACACACATGCACACACCACGATTGCATTCCGGGCCCTGCAGAAACACATGTAGCATGCATACTCAGGACTCGAACACACACGTAGCCGTGTGGAGGTCAGGCTGTTTGTGTGTGGATGAAAGGGCCGGATCCCACGGGTAACAGATAAGGAGCCACTCTGTTTGTTGAGAATGAGCGGCATGAGGAAGACAGACAAGCTACGGGCCAGGCGGCCGGCGTCATGTGGTCCTCTCGGTCGCAGGCTGTCTTGTGGGACCTCTGCTCTCACTCCCCTCTCATCTGCTCCGGATCGAATCTCTCTGGAAGAGAAGTAGAGACGGTGTCGGTCAGGGAGGGCGAAGGCAGATGTGGACAGCACAGAGGTCCAGGTCTTTGCACCTGGCCCATAATGCTGTGGTGCTGGGGCCATGTCCACATTTCACCTGCCGCGGCCACGGGCTCTGGGCAGGGGGACAGCCGTGTGATCACTCCCGGCTGGTCTCATGCGGCTGGGCAGGCTGCCCTGGGGTCTCAGTTTTGTTCACCCTTTGGGACAATAAGCTGTTGCTTCACCACGAAAGTCCTTTGACTTTTTGACTTCTGTCTGCCTTATCTCCCACCGCTGGCTTTAGGTCTCATTCATTCTCTTCCAGTTCCTTTACTTGAGAGGTTAGATGGACCGATGTTTACCCTGACTCCTGCCGTGGGTCTATAATGCTGTGGAATTCCCTCTGAACCCCAAAGCCCTGAGAGCTGGGGCCTTCATTTGTTTCCAGGGTTTTAAACAAATTCTTTCATATCCTTTTTGACTCCGTAGCTCTCCAGAAGCAAGTGGTTTCCTCTGCCGTGTGCGCTCCCGTTTTTAGTCCAGCTTTCGCTTCATGGCTCAGGGCTACTTTTATTCCACTGTGATCTGAAAAGAGGCTTGCTACAATTTCAGCCTCCTTGAGTGGAGACTTAAATATTTTATTTCTTGTTTGGATAGGGACCGAGAGAAATTGAGAGGGGAGGGAGAGATAAAGAGAGAGGGCGTTAGATGGTGGCGCACCTGGTTAAGCGCACACGGATCACGGCGCGAGGGCCCGGGTTTGAGTCTCGGCTCCCCATTTGCATGGGAGACGCTTCACAAGTGGTGAAGCAGGTCTGTCTGCACATGCCTATTTTTCTCTTTCCACTCTCTCTTCCTCTCCTTTCTCAAATTTTTCTGTCCTGCCGAATAAAATAGAGAGAGGGAGAGAGACAAGAGAGATACCCGCAGCCCTGCTTCACTGCTTGTGAAGCTTCTCTCCTGCAGGTGGGGACCAGGGGTTTGAACCTCTGTCCTTGCACATTGTAACATGTGCCCAGCCCCTGAGACTTGTTTTTTTTTTATTTTTAATCTTTATTTATTTATTGGATAGAGACAGCTAGAAATTGAGAGGGAAGGGGGAAAGAGGGAGAGAGAGAGAGGCACCTGCAGCCCTGCTTCACCACTTGCAAATCTTTCCCTCTGCAGGTGGGAAGTGGGGGCTCGAACCTGGGTCCTTGCACACTGTAACATGTGCGCTCAATCAGGTGTACCACCACCCGGCACGAGACTTGTTTTTAAAGATTTTCTGTTAGTTAATAAGAAGCAGAGAGAGCGCGAGGGAGCCAGGGCATCCTTCCAGCTCAGGCCATGCAAGGGATCAAACTCAGGACCTCATGCTTGAGGATTTCTCTCTCCGCCAGTGGGAGGGGAAGGGCTGCCTTGCTGTCGACCATTCTCCTTAGTTAACTAACAGTCGCCGTGAGTATCTTGGTGCTCGAATTGGTGGGTCTGTCTTGTGACGTCTGGAGTCCTGGCCGCTCCTGCCTTTGCTCCATCCAGGTACTTTTCAGGGGTGCTGGACTGACAGGGTACTAGCTGTGCCCATCTCCTTGGCTCAAACAGTGTCCTTCAACCCCTTCACAACCAAGACACAGACATTTCGTCTCTCCAAACACCAGCTACTTGGCAGAACATTCAGGATCTTGGGCAAGAGTGAAAAGGAGGGGAACCCCCAAACCTGACAGACCTGGTACATTTATCCAGTGACAGCTGCATGGGGAAGGGCTAAGGGAGGGTGTGCACAGTTTTTCTCCCCTTCTGTTTCACTCTTTACAAATTTTTTTTGATTATCTTTTGAATTAAAATTATCTTTATATTTATTTATTTTCCCTTTTGTTGCCCTTGTTGTTTTTTATTGTTGTTGTAGTTGTTGTTATTGATGTCATCGTTGTTAGATAGGACAGAGAGAAATGGAGAGAGGAGGGGAAGACAGAGAGGGGGAGGGAAAGATAGACACCTGCAGACCTGCTTCACCACCTGTGAAGCGACGCCCCTGCAGGTGGGGAACTGGGGGCTTGAACCGGGATCCTTACGTCGGTCCTTGTGCTTTGCACCACACAAACTTAACTCACTGCGCTACCGCCCGACTCCCTTTTATTATCTTTATTAATTGGATAGAGACAGCCAGAAATTGAGAGGAGGGGGAGATAGAGAGGGACAGAGATGCCTGCAGCCCTGCTTCATTACTTGTGAAGCTTTTCCCCTTGCAGGTGGAGACCGGGGGCTTGAACCTGGGTCCTTGCTCACTGTAATGTGTGCGCTTGATCAGGTGCACCACCGCCTGGTCCCATTCATTTTTTTTTTTTTTTTTTAAGATTTGTGAACTTTTTTCTTCCTCTTCTTCTCCTCCTCCTCCTTCTTTTTACGTCTCTGAAGATTTACTTGTTAATTTAATTTAATTTAATTAATTTGTTTACATGAGAGTAATGGAGAGAGAGAGAGAAAGAACCAGTCACCACTCTGCTACATATGTTGCCAGAGATCAAATTCAGGACCTCATGCTTGATAGTCCAGTGTTTTACCCACTGTGCCACCTCCCAGATCACTGACTCTGAATAATTTAGTCACAGCATTTGGTAGTGATTACTACAAACCATTTTACTTGATGATACAGTTTTATCACCAAAACTGTGATAGTTAATAGTGAATATAAGGCGGGGGTAGATAGCATAATGGTTATGTAAAGAGATTCTCCGGCCTGAGCTCCAAGGTCTCAGGTTCAGTGTCCTGCACTGCCATAAACTGGAACTGAGCAGTGCTCTGGGAAAGCAAAGCAAAACAAAACAAAAACCCCTAATATACGAAAAGGTCACTCAGTAATTAGATGAAATGTCTTATAGGTCCAAAGTCAGAATGCATCTCTTCTTTCTCTTTCTCTTTCTCTCTCCTTCCTCCTTCTTCCCTGAGTTTCTTTCCTTTCTTCCTTTCTTTCTTTCTTTCCTTTCTTTCTTTCTTTCTTTCTTTCTTGAGATTATACTTATGTTTTCATGAGAAATGATAGGAGAAGAGAGAGAAACATCCAGGCATTACTCTGGCACATGTGCTGCTGGGGATTGAACTGGGGACCTCATGCAGAGAGTCCAGTGCTTTGTCCACTGAGCTACTTCCTGGACCCCTGTCTCTGGGTTTCTGTTTCACTGCTGGCTGGCTGAGTTTTCATTCAGACAGAAAGACATACAGAGGGAGGTGCAGAGGGAACTCAGTGCCTGCACCATGAATCCACTGCTCCTGAAGGCTATTTCCCCCCCCCTTTTGTTGCCCTTGTTGTTGATCGTTATTATTACTGTTGTCATTGCCGTCATTGTTTTTGGATAGGACAGAGAGAAATCTAGAGAGGAGGGGAAGACGGGGAGAGAAAGACAGACACCTGCAGACCTGCTTGACTGTTTATGAAGTGACCCCTCTGCAGGTGGGGAGCCGGGGGCTTGAACCGGGATCCTTATGCTGGTGCTTGCACTTTGCGCCATGTGCACTTAACCCGCTGAATTACTCCCCCTTTTTAAAAAAGAATTTATTTATTCATGAGAAAGATAGGAGGAGAGAGAGAAAGAACCAGACATCACTGTGGTACATGTGCTGCCAGGGACTAAACTCAGGACCCTTTGCTCGAGAGTCCAGTGCTTTATCCACTGCGCCACCTCCCGGGCCACCCTGGTGAGATTTCTTTCTGGTCCTTCGTGATGCATTGGCTTGCTTTCTTGAGTGCTGCTCTGGCACAAGGGGTGCTGGGGATTGAACCCTGGGCCATGCAGCAGCAAACCCAGTGCTTTATGGCTGTACCACCTCCTGCTTTCAGAACAAAGAGACTCAGCCTGGGTGCCGCCCTCCCTCTGCCTCTCCCTCTGCCAGCTTCCAGCCAGCCACTCCCAGAACAGCCTGCTGGGTCTCCCCGTGGAACAGGGGGCCTGAGCCAGTGGCAGGCTGGACTGGGCCCAGGAGACTCAAAGAGTGGGGGGGGGGGTTGCAGGGGCCCAGAGATAACTCTGAGACAGGAATTTACAGTGGGCCATGTGTTTCCTAGCAAGAGCTGGTACTTCCTGGGCACCTACTGCAGGCACACACTAGGGTGCTGGGTGGCATGCCCTGCTCTGCAGGTGAGAATCAGCTCAGAGCTCAGTAGAGAATGGGGGAGGGGTGGGGTGGGTGCTGGCAATCTGAAATCTTCCTGGGACCCCCTACCCCAAATACCCCAAAGCCATCACTCCTTAGCACCCAGGCTGACCGAGCTCTTGGAGGTGCCCCCGTCATGATTCTCATCCAGGTCTGTGGGTGGAGAAGTAGGCGGCTCTGCGGGTTGACATTTAGGAAAAAACCCCTTCACTGAACTTTCCCTTGACGCTGTTGTTATGGTACAAAAAGTCTTCTTTTGTCCCAGGCTATTTTGAAATAAAAGGCAGGAAACCCCCCTCTCATTTCTACATCTCGTGTACAAGCCATCAAAACAGAATCCTGTGTTCTGGGCAGGAGCCTCGGTGGAGGAAGCAGCTGGTGTGCTCCCCTGACCCTGCGAGCCGGCCAGCTGTGGGCGGCAGAGCCAAGGCCCTCCAGCCTGTCTGCGTGTGTGTGTGTGTGTGTGTGTGTGTGTGTGTGTGTACACGCGTGCATGCTCAAAGCACTCGGTGAGGAGCCTCTTCCTGCTCTGGCCCCACGATGTGGTAGGGTGGAGGGGAGGTCTGGAGGGTGAGGCTGTCCTGGGGGGCGCAGGCAGGGCCACTGAGCCAGGGGTCGGTCACCTTCCCATCAGGGACTGGAGTTCCCTTCAGTTGTGTGATGTGCCTGGGGTTTGGGGCCCTGCTGTGTGTGTGTGTGTGTGTGTGTGTGTGAGAGAGAGAGAGAGAGAGAGAGAGAGAGAGAGAGAGGGGCACCTGGGGTTTGGGGCCCTGCTGTGTGTGTGTGTGTGTGTTTGTGTGTGTGTGTGTGTGAGAGAGAGAGAGAGAGAGAGAGAGAGAGGGAGGGGCACCTGGGGTTTGGGGCCCTGCTGTGTGTGTGTGTGTGTGTGTGTGTGTGTGAGAGAGAGAGAGAGAGAGAGAGAGAGAGAGAGGCACCTGGGGTTTGGGGCCCTGCTGTGTGTGTGTGTGTGTGTGTGTGTGTGTGAGAGAGAGAGAGAGAGAGAGACCTGGGGTTTGGGGCCCTGCTGTGTGTGTGTGTGAGAGAGAGAGAGAGAGAGAGGAGGAGGAGGAGGAGGAGAAGAAGAAGAACACTGCTCAGCTCTGGCTGATGGTGGTGCTGGGGATTGAACCTGGACCTTAGAGCCACTGGCGTGAGAGTACTTTGCAGAACCATGATGCTGTCAACCCAGCTCATAGATTTACTAGAGGGAGAGAGAGAGAGAGAACTAGAGCAGAACTCTGAATTAGTGATACTAGGGGCCGAACTTGGGATCTCATGCTTGCAAGTCTGGTGTGCCGCTCACTCTGCCACCTCCCGGGCTACCGGGCGCTGCCCTGCAGTCGTCTTAGCTTGCGGTGAGCCTGCCGGGATGGCCGAGCTCACGTGGCTCTTCAGACCAAGACGCGGGCTTTATCTTCCTGCTGGTTTTGGGGAGTGGATCTCCGGCACCTGCTGGCCCGGAACTGACGTTCTTGTGACCTGGGGGGCAGATGTGGTCCCCCCCCGGCCCTCCCCCTGTATTTGCTAGGCCCTGGGATGCTTTTGCATATCTTGATGCTTGAAAAATGAAGAGCGTGCAAAGAAACCTGGGCTTTCCGCCTTTAGTTTAATTTTATGTGGATGAACCGGGGATGAGCGAGAGAGAGAGAGAGAGAGAGAGAGAGAGAGAGAGAGAGAGAGCAAAGCACTGCTCCACCATCCAGGGAGGCCCTTGGCACTATCCATGGTGCTGGGGATCAAACCCAGGGTCTCCCGGGTGGCCTGTCTCGAGTTGTAACCCCCGTTTTCTTGGTTAGTCGGGGATGCTCTCTCTTAGCCTGGATCCTCTTCTGTACGTAACCCCAGAGTAGCAGTCTTTGTGGGGGTGGCACGCTGCCCCCATGTGCATCCCCTGCTTGGCCCCAGAAGGCAGGTGAGTTTGAACTCCCTGGAGTGGAGTGGACAGGACACTCTGGTGGCAGGTCCGGGGTCTCTGGCTCCCCACTGAGTAGTGCTGAGTAGTATTTGCTGCTCCAGCCCCTCCATTGCAGAGCTGGCTACTTCACATGCAAGGGGGACTGCGAGAGAGAGAGAGAGAGAGAGAGAGAGAGAGAGAGAGAGACCCCTCCACCTGGCTCCCACGGTAATCGCTCTGGACCCTCCACCCTTGGTCCCTTCCCCTGGGTGGGATCTCGCTAGTTTGTCTGACTCTGAGAGCCGGGGTCCTTCTTTGGCCTCTGTCTGGGCCCCCACGCCCATTTCCTCTTCTTCCAGAAGTGCTGCCATGGTGCTAACAAAGCTGCAGAGATGTGTCCTCAGTGAGGGTGGCATCTGGGACAGTTATCTCCGTGTGGTCTCGTGGCCATGTGTGAGCAGAAGACTTGTGCTGGTGCTGGAAAAAGAGAATATTCCTTTTCTCTTTCTTTCTCTCTCTCTTTCTTTCTTTCTTTCTTTCTTTCTTTCTTTCTTTCTTTCTTGACTCCAGGTTTTTCTCTGGAGCTCAATGAATCCACTGCTCCTGGAGGTCATCACCCCCCCCCCCCCATTTTATTGGATAGGACAGAGCGAAATTGAGAGGGGAGAGGGATAGTTAGAGAGGAGGGAGATAGAAAGATAGATGCCTGCAGACCTGCTTCATGGCCTGGGGGGGGGGGGCTGGGGGTCTCGAGTGCAGGTCCTTGTGCTCAGCGCTGCTCGGCCTCCAAAGGGGAACATTTGTCAGGGACAGTGACAACACAGTCTTCTCACTCGCTCGTTCTTCACGACAGAGACTAGGTGGAAGGGTTTCCCGGGAAGCGGCTCTCCTCCCAGGGATCAGCACCCCCTCGCTGCCCTCTCTGCGCCCACTTCTGCCTTCCTGGAGAATGTTCTGCAGGCTCTTCCTCTTCCTCTGGGCTGACCTGTGGGCTTCTTTGAGCCAATCCAGATTGTGTGCTGAGAGAGGGAGAGAGACAGACTGACACTGCTCGTCCTGCGGTTCCCAATCCCTTCTTGTGCTCCCTGATCTGCTGCAGGAGTGGGAGTCCCCCACCCCCCCGCTTCCTGTGCCCCCCACCTGCCCCCTCTGCACTCTGGGCGTTTGTCCAGCTGCTACTTCTGCAGGGCTGAGAGTCTTGAGAAAAGTGGGGGGTCTTCCTCAAAACCAACACCAGGCCACCTCTTTCTAGAACCCCACCGGGTGGTCGGGACCCCCCACCCCTTGCCGACTTCATGGCCCTTGGCGAGACACTCCGTCCCAGTGACCTCTGCTTTCTTCTCTGCAGAATTGTCCTTGGCACTAGAGGTCTTCGATGTCCTCCCTGCTTGGGACCCTAGTTACCCCCCACCCCAGCTTGTCCATGGAGCAGTGATGTCTGGCTAGGAGGCTTATGGGAAGATGGCCCTCAAGCCCACGTGATTTCTGTACCAAAAGTTCCAGCCCCTACTCCCCAAATTTGCATGTTGAGAGACCTAGTACCATAGCTGGTGTCACTGAGAGCTGGGGACGTGAGGTGGTGACACAGTCCTGAGAGGAGCCCTCAGCAGTGGGGTTAGTGACCATGGAAAAGAGACCTCACAGGGGGGTCAGGCGGTGGTGCTGAGTGCACACATTATACAGTGCGCAGGGACCCAGGTTCAAGCCCCTGGTCTCCACTTGGGGGGGGGTTGAACTTCACTAGTGCTGAAGCAGGGGCTGTGGTGTCTCTCTGTCTCTTTCCTCTCTTATTTCCTCCTCCCATTTCAAGTTCTTACTATCCAATAATAAATAAAAAGTTAGAAGAAAAGAAAGAGACCCTGAAGAGACACAGGGGGTACAGTGTGTGTGTGTGTGTGTGTATGTGTGTGTGTGTGTAGGGGGCCTCTTGCCTGAACCCCAGTCTGCTGCCACCGTGGGCTTCCCAGCCTCCAGGTCTCTGGCACCCCTGCTTTTGGCATTTCATTACAGACGCCGAGCAGACGGAGACCCCGGCCTTCCTGTCAGTACTCACTCGGGGGTGGCACTGGGCACGTGCATGATGTCACCCCTCTGGGCTGCAAGAGAGGGAGAGACCGCAGCACCAGGACATCCCCTGGGGCCACGGCGTTCCCAAGCGGTGCTGGGGCTCGAACCTGGGCTGTGTGTTTGAGCCCCCATGTGTGTGTACCACCGGGACTTCACACCTAGGTGGCACTGCCGCTTCCCACTCCTGGAGGACTTGGTTCCAGATAGAAGGCGAGAGACAGAGAAGGAGTGAGAGATGGGAGAGACAGCATCGCTCAGCTGTGTGGCAGTGTCCCCTTTGCGTGGTGCTGTGAGGGCTGCTGGCAGCTCCCTCCTGGGTGGTTCTCACACGTGCTGAAGTGCGTGCTCGGCCAAGTGAACCGTCTCCCATCCCCATGCCCTTATTTATTATTTAATATTGAGCTGGGAAGTGAACAGAAGGCTCTGTGTGTGCACAGTACTCCAGAGGACCCGCACACCCACTTTCCTTACTTTGTGTCCTTTATATATATATATATAACTTTGATAGGACAGAGAGAAATTGAAGGGGGAGAGACACCTGCCACACTGCTTGTGAAACACCCCTCCCCCCGACCCTGCAGGTGGGGAGCTAGGGCTTAAACCCAGGTCCGTGTGCCTGGTAACATGTGCATTTAACCAGGTGCACCACTGCCCAGCCTCAAATTTGTACCTTTAGGGAGGAGGAGGGAGAGACAGGCGGGCAGGCAGGCGGTGGGTGGGTGATATCTGGGCCTGTTAACTGTATTGTTGCTGTTTTAGATTGATAAAGAGACAGAGAGGAGAGAGAGAGAGACAGAGAGACAGACAGACCAGAGCTTCACTCTGGCACACATGACGCTAGGGATCAAACTCAGGACAGCATGCTTAACCCATCCTTTTAAAAACATATTTGTTTCATATGAGCCAGAAATTTCAGAGAGAGAGAGAGAGAGAAGCAGGAACCAGGTGGTAGCACACCCAGTTAAGTGCACAAAGCACAAAGCGCAAGGACCGGCTCAAGGATCCCAGTTAGAGCCCCCAGCTCCTCACCTGCAGGGGGAATGCCTCACAAGCAGTGAAGCAGGTCAGCAGGTGTCTCCCTCTCTCTCTCCTCCTCTCTATCTCCCCCTCTTCTTTCCATTTTTCTCTGTCCTATCCAATTAAAAAGAATGGAAAAATGACTGGCAGGAGCAGTGGGTTTGTAAAGCAGCCACCAAGACCCAGCAGTAACCCTGGAGGGAGAGGGAGAGGGAGAGGGAGAGGGAAAGGGGGAGAGAGAGGGAGAAGTTAGGGTATCACCGTGGCCCTGTGCCTTGGGGGCTGGAGCCAGGAGCCTTGAGCATGTAAGTCCTACACTCTACCGACGGGCACTCCCTCTTGGCCTCTCTGTGTCTTTGGCCAACCTGGATTCGCTGGGAGGAGAAAGGCCCAGCCCTGCAGTGTTGCCTCTGAGGGTCTGCCCTGTGAGTGTCCCCTCTCGCGAGAGGGGACAGTGCTCCAGTCAGGGTTGGCACTGAGGTGCCTATGTGTCGCCCCCCCACCGTGGAAGGCAGAGACCCTGTGCCTTTGTGCTTTCAGGGCCCCATGAGCGAGCATGTGGCAAGCGCGTGCCGTGCACATGCCCGAGCAGGGACAGCCGGGGGACAGGCTGTGACTGGCGGCCCCTCCCCCCGGGAGCGAGCACAGGCCTCCTTTGTCAGCCGGCCCTGGGCCTCCGCGGTTGCGGGGGTTGGGTGGGCAGACAGGCAGCATTGTTCACTGCCACATTGGGGGTCGCCCTACCACCCCCTTCTCACCCACTCTGCCTCTTGGACCTTGGTGGCCTGCCCAGTGGTCTCCCCGGCAGACCCAGGGGCAGAGAGCTGGGGAGGCAGGTGCCATCAGAGCCCCTGCCCTGGGCCCTGTGAGGGGCACAGCCACTGGGCTGGCATGGATGCCTGTTCGTAGACCAGAGGCCAGAGGGAGGCTCTTAGCACCCAGCACCGGCTCCCTGGGGTGCCAGGGGGGTAGGTCACTCCCTGGGGTGCCGCCACCCGTTTCTGTCTGTTGTGGCCCCACGCTCATGTCCCTCCTTGGTCACAGTCCACTTGCAGTGGGGACCCGCCTGCATGTTACAGGGTGCCCCTCTTCCTCTCCGGCCCCTGCACGGCCAACTGGGCACGTCTGCCTCCCTCCAGGGGAGAGCCTGCGAGTGGCCCGGAGAGAGGTTAGGGCTGGGGGGGTGGACCCACCTGCCAGCGCCCACGCCTAGCGGAGAAGCAATGACAGACGACTGAACTCCCACCTTCTGCACTCCATAAAGAATTCTGGCCCATCCTCCCAGTGGGGGAGAAGTGAGAGTGGGAAGAGAACCAGAGGGCTCTGAACCTAATTCCACCAGGACCCCGAGACAGAAGAGGGAAAAGGGAGGGATATTTGAATGTAGTAATAGGTGTAGGTGTGACTTATAAAGGAAGATGGAACCTTAAAAAAGGGGGGGGAATATATACAAATATAGACAGATAGTCATAGAAATAATAACTCATGTCTGCGCCCTTAGCAGAACTGCTGTAGCTTCCAGTGGAGAGACTGGGGACCCAGAACTCTGGCGGGGACAGTGCAGAGTTGTACCCCTGTTATGTTGTTATTATTATTATTTTTTGCCTTCAGTGTTATCTCTGGGGATTGCTTGGTGCCTGCACGAATCCACTGCTCCTGGAGGCCATTTTTCTCATTTTATTGCCCTTATGTTGTTATTGTTGTCATTGCTATTGTTGTTGGATAGGACAGAGAAATGGAGAGAGATGGGGAAGACAGAGAGGGGGAGAGAAAAACAGACACCTGCAGACCTGCTTTGCCGCCTGTAAAGAGACTCCCCTGCAGGTGGGGAGCCAGGGGCTCGAACCAGGATCCTTACTCCCGCCGGTCCTTGCGCTTTGCGCCATGTGCACTTAACCTGCTGCACTACCACCCGGTGCTGTATGTTGTCATTTTGTAAATCGATATTAAATCAATAATAATAATAATAATAATAATGGTTTTGGAACCCAGCATCCTGTCTTGTGGGCTTCCCTGAGCTTCTGCTTGTCGGTCACCTTTTGCAGAGACAGTGTGCATGGACAGAGACCACAGTGCTGCAGAGTCGGGGCTCCCTGGGGGCACGTCCTACTCTCTGCCCTCTGAGCTGCCTCCCTGGCCTCCAGGAACCTTGGCCTCCGTGTCCCCTGCAGAGGCCAGGACTGAGGGGAGGGAAGGAGGACGGTCTCCTCTCAGCTGGGGAGGCTCCAGGCGTGGCTGCAGGCTGTGTGTGTGTGTGTGTGTGTGGGGGGTGTTCTCAGATAGGGTGGCGTTCCCTCACCTCCACACCATGCAGGCAAGCTTGCACCCCAGCACCTCAAGGCTGAGGGCTCGGGGCTTCAGATTAGTTGTCCCTTGCTTCTATTTTTTTAAAAACATTAATTTATTTATTCCCTTTTGTTGCCCTTGTTGTTTTCATTGTTGTAGTTATTATTGATGTCGTCGTTGTTGGATAGGACAGAGAGAAATGGAGAGAGGAGGGGAAGATAGAGAGGGGGGGAGAAAGACAGACACCTGCAGACCTGCTTCACCGCCTGTGAAGCGACTCCTCTGCAGGTGGGGAGTCGGGGACTCGAACCGGGATCCTTACACCAGTCCTTACGCTTTGTGCCACCTGCGCTTAACACGCTGTGCTACCGCCTGACTTCCACTTCTGTTTTTTAAAAAAGTAATTCGTTATTATCTATTATTTATTTTGTGATTATTAGTGGGTTACAGGATTGTAAAATGATAGGGTCTGGCTCCACACTGAACCCCCCGCTAAAGTTGTGTCCTCCTCACACCTCCCAAAGATAACCACAAATTGTCACAGTCTTGTGAGTCACAAAGTCTATGCTTGCTTCTGTTTTTTTTTTCTTTTCTTTTTTTTTTTTGCACAATCACCTCCAGTTCCATCCACTTTGTTCCAAAGGACAAGAAATCGTCATTTTGACTGCATCATAGTATTCCATGGAGTATGTCTCCCATAACTTTTGTTTTTAATAATTTTTTGCAATCTTTATTTATCTGATAGAGATAGCTGGAAACCAAGAGGAGGGGAGAGCTAGACAGACACCTGCAGCCCTGCTTTACCGTAACTCGTGAAGCTTTCTCCCTGCAGGTGGGGACCGGGGACTTGAACCTGGGATGCATCCACTTAATGTGTGTGCCCCCTCGTCATTTCCTCTGAACTTGGTGGCCTGTGCTCAGAACCTGGGGCAGCTGGGTGTTATCTCCGGTCGAGGAAGTGGAGAAGAGTGTGCAGGAGAGGCCCCTGCCAGCCTACCGGCCTGCAGCCACCACGCCCTGCAGAACCAGGGAGCTCCCCCTCCCCCCAGGGCTGTCTCATCCCCAGTTCCATGCACTCATTCAGCTGGGCAAGTCCCCTCCAGGCTTGGCAGACAGCTGCTATTGCCCTCTTGTCCCTGGACTGTCCTCTCAGGTCCAGCTAATGGCTGGAGGGGTCCTAATGGCCTTTGTTCCCCACCTGGCCAGACAGACTGCCATGGGTATCTGCCCAGGGGGCCCTGAGACTCTGGAGCGGACTTCAGTGCAGGTGGCAGTGCCCTGGCAGCTGGGGCACGTGGGGGGCTGCGGAAGCTCAGGCTGGCAGCCCGGCTGATTCGTTTCTGTGCCCGCAATGTGAAGCAGGCAGGTGGCTGTGTGTGTGTGTGTGGGGGGGGGGGCTGTGACCTCCCAGCAGAGCTGGGCAGAGCTCCCAGAGCGTTCCATGTCCCACTCCCACCCTCTGCGGGCCTGTGATACTGTTTGGGGGGCCGCCCACCCCCAGGTCCCTGAGATAAAGAGGTTGGAGTGCTCCCAGCTGTGCCCAGTGCCAGCTGCAGAGCAGGCGCATGCCCGGGGACCTGTGAGCCGAAGCTGGTAGGGAGCTTTAAGTAGTGCGGGTGGATGCTGTTCTCCCCCCAAAAAAAACATCATTTTGGGGAGGGTGAGGTCACACTGAGCATCATGGGTGAGGGCACGAGGTGGCACAATGAGCGCCCACCTTCCCGGGAAGCCCTGCAGCCATTCCTGGAGAGTCACGGACAGGTGCTGGTACTGGGGGGTAGTGTGGGGGTGCTGCTGGGAGAGGGGGGCCTGGAGCCGGCTGCCCCCACCCTGCCATGTCTGCTTCCAGCCGGGTTTCATTTGCGTCCGCCTCTGGGCCCCCTCACTGCCCTTGTGCTGACCGTTTGATCTTTCCCATTTCAGATCTAGGGAGAGATACCAGGGCACTGAGCTCTCCCTGGTGCAGTAGGGCTCTCGTGTGGAGCTGGGGTTTGAGCCCAGACCACACACATGGCAAGCAAGGCACAGGCCCTGCTGAGCAAGCCATCTTCCCATTCCTGCTTGCCCGTCCGTCTGTCTGTCTGTTATGCAGTGCTGGGGAATGACCCCAGCAGCTTGTGCACACACTCCTCTTCCCAGCAGCCTTCCTGATGCGTCCTCACTACTCTGTCTGGAAGGGGGGAATGAGACAGACGGGAAGAACACCCTACAGCACTGCTCCATCACCTCTGGGGCTCCCCAGTATGCTCTGTGGTGCCTCTCTTTGGTGCTGGGGTTGGAACCCAGGGCCTCATGCATGGTCATGTACTGTACTGGTGAGCCGTCTCCCGGCCCTGAACTTCTCTCTCTCTCTCTCTCTCTCTCTCTTACCAGAGCACTGCTCAACTCTGGCTTATGGTGGTGCAGGGATTGAACCTGAGACTTTGGAGCCTCAGGCATGAGATTCTCTTTGCATAACCACTATGCTATCTATCCCCACCCGGCCCTGGGCTTTTCTCCACTGAAACAAAAGTTTGATTTATTGGAGAGAGAAAGTACAGCACCAGTGTGGCACTTGTGATGCCGGGGATGGAACGCGGGACCTCACACGGGAGCTCGGCGCCATCCACTGACCCACGCCTCCAGTTTCCCTCTGTCCCTTTTGCTGATGTACTTTTCATGCCTGGTCTGGTGCACTTTGCTGGCAGTTGATCCCCTAAGGGCAGGTCATGGTCAGCGCAGGCTAAGAGGCTTAGCACCCGGGAAAGTGGCGTGGGGCTCTCACTGGGTGCTCTCCGCTCAGTGCTCCTCTCCTGCCTCACTCCCTTTCTTCCCTGTGGGCTCAGCCCATATACACTGGAGCATCATCGGGACATGACTCTTGCAGCCTGTGATGGCTCCTGGGACGTGACCGTGACCGTGACGGGGGACTGGTCACTTCCCCTGTAGTGATAGCTGGGCTCTTGGAGAAGCCTGGCCTCACTTTGCACAGATGACACGGAGAAGGGACAGACAGCTCTGCACAGCCCCCACCGTGGCTCTCACGCCCAGGCTCCCATCCTGTGAGTGAGTGCTCCCCACTTCGCTGTCCCTGAGGAAGGTCGCTCAGGGGACTTTCTTCAGGTGACAGGCTCCCTTCTGTGCTGACGTGGGCTGGGCGGCAGGTCCTAGGGAGCAGGGTCCTGCTTTTCATCTTCCCTAAATTTCTATTCATTTACTTATTTTACAGTCTCCAGGGTGATTTCTAGAGCTCAATGCTGGCACTGGAAATCCATTGCTCCTAGTAGCCTTTTTTTTTCCCCCTATTTTATTTGATGGGACAGATAGGGAGGGGGAGAGAGAGAGAGAGATCTGTTGACCTGCTTCACTCCTAAAGCACCCCACCTGCAGATGGGGGCCAGGGACTCAAACCTGGGTCCTTGGTTATGGTGAGGTGTGTGCTCAGCCAGGTGCACCACCACCCACCCGCTGTCTTCTGCTTCTGCTGCTGTTGGCAGTTTTCTCTTTAGCTAAGAGAGTGAGAGAGTGTACCGACTAGGCAGAGTCTGGGCACCAAGTCACACTTCCTGGGGCACCAGGACTGGAGTTCAAGCCCCAAGCATGGGGTACTGGTGGTGCTGTGTAATCTCTCTTCTCTCTGTCCCTGACTTTTAAAAATTTTCTTTTTTTTTTTTTTTTTTTGCTTTATTTATTTATTTCTTTACTTACCAGAGCACTGCTCAGCTCTGGCTTATGTTGGTGCAAGGGATTGAACCTGGGACTTTGGAGCCTCAGACATGAGAGTCTCTTTGCATAACCACTATGGTAACCTCCCCACCCCTTAAAAATTTCTTTTTATTTGATACAAAGGAAGATGGTGGGGGCAGGGAGACACCACAGCCCTGGAGCTTCCCCTGTTGCTCTGGTCCAGGGCCTCAAACCTGGGTCGCCAGCATGGTGAGCCACACCCCTTCCAGGCCAGCCTGTATGTTTCTGAAGCCAGTCAAGTTTGGTGTTGGGCTTGTCCTGAGAGTCCAGGCTGTGACAGCCGGCCTTTGTTACTGTTGTCCCATGTACTGGAAGTGAGGAAGGACTTTCCGCGTTAATTCTCATTTGGGCCGGAAGCCATGGAGCCTGGGTCCCAGCAGAATTAAATGTCCGCCTCACCCCTTCTGGGGACACACCTTTTAGACTCTCCTAACTCCCTGGTAGAGAGGCACCGTGATAAAGTCTCGGGTGGGCGGCCTGGAGTCTTATCCTGCCGGTGCAGACAGCTCGTGGTAGCAGCAACAGGCAGAAGGCCTGAGGGTCCTGCCCCCTCCAAACGCACACACGCAGATAGGAAGCTGGACATCCCACCTCTGCACCAGGCCACCCCTGGAGCCTCCCAGGCCTTGTCCGTGACACAGGCAGTAGGGCCTCTGAAGAAGTCACTTCCTCAAACGGTCCCGCGTTTGCCCCGCAGCCCATCTGCCGTCCGCTTCTGCCTCAGCAGAGCCCAGTAAAGGATGGTCCAGAGTGGGGGCCAGGTGGTGACGCACCTGGTTGAAGCACACGCATTACAATGTGTAAGGACCCAGGTTCGAGCACAGTCCCCACCTGCGGGGGGGGGGGGGGAGGGGGAGCTTTGCAAGTGGTGAAGCAGGGCTGCAGGTATCTCTGTCTCTCCCCTTGCCCTCTTGATTTCTGGGTGTTTCTATCCAAATAACAAAAAAGATAATTTAAAAAAGAGAGGGTTCCAGAGTACACTCTGCCTTCCTGGGACCTTGGCAGGTCACTGTCCCCTCCAGTTTCCTCTGCTCTGGAGGCCAGGTGTGTGTGTGTGTGTGAGGGGGGGGGAGAGGGAGAGAGAGAGGGGGGAGGAAGAGAGAGGGGGGGGAGAGAGAGGAGAGCTGCCTCAGCCACTGAGAAAGAATGGAGAGAGAGAGAGCTGCCCCAGCCACTGAGAAAGAATGGACAGTGGCAGAGGTCATGTTTTGGCTTTGCTCTTTGTGGGCTGACTAGAGAGGCTCCTGCCAGGGAGCCAACACAGGATGAGGCCTGGAGGGGGAAGAGCGGTTGTCCGGCCCCATCCAGTGTCGTCACACCTTCTCGGGGGACCGCAGATGTCTGACGGCAACGGGTGGGGTGGCGGACGCGTTCGTCTCTCCTGCTGTGACAGAGTCTTGGTGCTTGCCGCCTGTCCCCCACGATCCCACCTGTCCATCTGTCCATCCAGCGCTCACTGGGCAGCGTCAGGGCGCCCCAGACCATAGTGGCCCTGGGGTGCTGGGCAAAGACACGCTTTGTCCTTTGGTGTCTGGAGTCAGGGTAGGCTGGACAGTGACGTCATGATCAGCAGAGCCGCCTGGCTGGTGCTCGGGGTGGGGTGGGAGAGCCCCAGCATGTGCTTGGGGGGCTTGTGGGGGCCGTGGGTGTCACTGGGCCTGTGATGTCCCCGTGCTGAGGGCCTGCTGCTTGGGGGCATTAAGCATCCGCAGGCCTGTCTCTGGGCATTGCGCTGGGGAACTGGGGGTTAGTGGGCAGGGGGTGGGGCCGCTCTGCCTTCCGCCTTCCGTCTGTGTCTCTCCATGAGTCACTGAGCGGAGGTGCCTGGGGTCAGAGTCCCGAGCACTGTCCCCCTGCAGCTATGAGACACCTCGGGGTGTGGGGAGGGACGGGAGGCCTCCGCTGCCCTGAGCACTGCACGGGGAGACTCGGGGGAAGCCTGGAAGGTGGGTTCAGACGTGTGTGGGGAGATGGAGAGGCAGGAGCCCCGACTCTGGTCCCTCTGCAGGCTCAGCACCCCTTCCCTGTGCCTCCCAGCAGCCCCAGAGCAGAGGCTTTCTCCCCAGCTTCTGCCGGTCATTTAAAGTTGACTTACTGGGCCCAGGAACTAGCTCACCTGGGAAGGCACTTGCCTTGCCAGGCACAGGCCCCGGTCGCAGGCCTGGCACCACAAGGGAGCAGCTGGGGGAAGTTCTGGAGGGTGGAGCGGTGCTATGATGTCTTTGTTCTCTCAGTTTCTAGCTTAGAGGGACGGAGAGAGGGAGGGGGGTCTGGCTGGTGGTGCACCTGATTGAACACACGTTACCATGCACAAGGACCCATGTTCGAGCCCCCAGTCCCTACCTATGGTGGGGGGGTAGGGAAGCGTTACGAGTAGTGCTGCAGGTCTCTCTCCCTCTCTGTCTCCTGCTTGGCTTTCAATTTCTGGCTGTCTCTACCAAATAAATAAAGATGAGAGTGAAAAAATGACTTTGAAAAAAAGAACAGAGTTGGGCCTGGAAGGCGACTCAGCAGTCTTGTCTGTGGTAGGGAGAGGGAGAGAGAGGGAGAGGGAGAGGGAGAGAGAGGGAGAGGGAGAGGGAGAGGGAGAGGGAGAGAGGGAGAGGGAGAGAGAGTGAGGGGGAAAGAGGGAGGGGGAAGAATGATGGGGAGAGAGAGAGGCAGAGGAGGGGGGGAGAGAACCACGTGGGTAGCTGAGTGTTTACAGACTTTACAGATGGTAGATGGTAGGTCACACGGTGTTGAGTGCTGGGAGTTGGAATTTGACGCGTGTAGATGGATCAAAGCTTTTTTTGAGGTGGTTGTATATCCACATTAGTGGTGAGAGAGGACCACGGAAATCCTGGGGTTCTAAAATTTAAGGGGGGGCAGATGGTGGCACACCTGATTGATCGCACACATTACAGTGCACAGGGACCCAGGTTCAAGCCCCTGGTCCCCACCTGCAGGGGGAAGCTTCATGAGTGGTGGAGCAGGTCTGCAGGGGTCTCTCTGTCTGTCTCTCTCTGTATTTCTCCCCTCCCCTCTCAACTTCTGTCTCTACCCAATAGTAAATAAATAGACAATATATAAACAATTGGAATCAGCTTTTGCAAGGTCATACCTTGCAAAGTCCCCCCTAAATACCACAAGCAGGAAACGGGCGGGATCTGGAATATTCTTTCCGATTACCAGGGCCCCTCTCCTGCAGCCCTTTCAGAAGCCACCCCCCCCCAGCCAGCCCCTGCTCCTGCCGCCCGCCTCACAGTCACCAGCCTCCTTTTCCTCCCCGTCCTTGTGTCACCCCAGTGAGTTCTGTAGATAGAACCATGCTGTCACCGAGGTTGGGGGGTGGCTGTCCCACGTGACTGCAGAGTCCCCTCCGCAGTGGGTCGCCTAAGTCTGTCCCTCTCTGCCACCCAGTCCCCTCCCCCTGTGGCCTTGGGGACACTTCTGGGTGGGGGTGGCCGTGACCGTACCTTGGGCCCAGGGTGTCCTGCTCGTGTGTCTTGGAGAGGGCTCCGTATCTGTGCTCTGAGATCACTTAGCCATGTCATGGTGACTTGCCGTGGTGGTGACACCCTGTTGGACTGTGTAGGATGGCCTCTGGTTTGCATCACCAGGGCCTCTGAGGGTGCCCAGGCTGGGGCAGAGGGCTCAGTGCTCCCCCCAGCCCTGTCTGTCTCCCTCTCCCTCCGGGGGGGGGGGGGGGGCTGTCCTGCCTCCTTTTCCCAGTGCAGGCCTGCCCACTGGCTTCCCAGGCATTTCTGGGGCTCTGCTCCCCCTGGGGCTGCCCCTCTGACCCTGGGTCACTTGTGGAGGCCCTGGGGCTGGGGGTGGAGCTGTAAGAGCTGGATGCCTCAGCCCCTCCATCCCATGTGCTAGCCTAGTGGGTTTCCATGGTGACAGACCGCCCAACACCACAGGGACCTGCCCCTAAAGCTTCCTGATGCTTCTCCAGTGTGACTGGCCTTTTTGGTAGAGTTTGGGAAAGGGGGTGCTTGGGAGGGCTGGGCCCCCAGCTAGCTGTGTGTGGCGCTTGTCCATAGGGAGCCGGGCCTGAGCTCGGATCTCCCATGATGCTTTGCACCCAGAGCCAGGCACCATGGTCCTTACCGTGCCCCCTGGAAGGGTGGGCCTGGGTGCGAGGAGCTGGCCCCTCTGTGGGTTTGATCCCGACACTGCACCATACCAGAGGGAGTGGTTCCGGGTGGTGTGCTCATCCAATAAAAGCAATCTCTGTATATTTTATTGTTCTATTTTCATTGCCACCAGAGTTACCTCTGAGGCATGGTGCCTGCACTGTGAATCCACCGTTTCTGGTAGCTGGTTTTCCCTTTTTCTTTTCTTTCTATTTTATTGGATAGGACAGAGAGAAATTGAGGAGGGGGAGAGAGAGAGAGAGAGATTAACAGAGAGACACTTGCAGACCTGCTTTACCACTTATGAAGATTCCCTGCTCTAGGTGGGGAGGGGGGCCTCAAGCCTGGGTCTTGAGATATGGTGAAGTGTGTGCTCAACCTAGTGCACCACCGCCCACCCCCCAAAACAGTCTTTTTTAGAAAGCACTGGGGTTCCAACTCAGGGCTTCCTTGATGTGGACTGAGACAGTGAGGCCTCCTTGTGGGAGAGGAAAGCGAAGGGATGGGCCTGTGGCCACTGGCCGTCACCCCCAAACCGAATGGAAATTGCACCAAAAAAGAGGAAGGCGACGTGGAGGCCTGGCCTCCACCAGGCCAGCACAAAGGGCCCCTTTGAGGGTGGCCCCCAGCACCCCGCCCCCTGGCACCCTCCGGCCTGGCAGCGCCCCCATCCTCTCTCTCTCCAGCCAGTGCTTGGGGGCCCCCTTGCTCTCGGCCCAGTGTCTGGCCAGGGTTGGCCAGGAAGCCTGGAATTCTTTCCTCAGCAGATGCTCTCGGCGGAGTGGTATGGCTTCCAGACCCATGTGCGTGAGGGGACCGGCACGGCCCCGGGCCCTCCGAGCTGCCCTTGTAGAGGAGTCCATCCTGGAGGGCCGGCCAGCCCCTCCTCTCCCCTTCCACACTCCTGCACTCTTGTTTTCGAGGAAAAGGAGAAGGCGGCCTAGGCCTAGGCTGGCCAGCTGGCTTCAGTAACCCCCGCCGTCAGGTCTGGTGGACGTCAGCAGGAAAGTGGGGTGCACCGCCTGGTCAGCCAGGTGGGGGTGGTGGGGGGCTAGCTTTCGTATGGGATGAGGCACCCCAAGAATGCCTGTGTGTTCACTGCTCTCAGCCTCCTCTGCTTTCTGGAGGTGACCTCTGGCTTCCTGCTGTCCAGACTTTCTCTGAAGGGGTTGCCCCAGAGTTGGCGGGGAGACTAAGCTTCGAGACGTGACTCCACAGATCTGCACCCTTGAAGCCTGGGTGGTAGCACGTTGGCAGGGCTTCAGGTCCCAGGTTTGATCTCTGGCATTCCAGGAACACTGATCCCCCCCCACCCCCTTAAGTTAATTCATTACTCACAGTGCTTCGGGCAATGGCTTGGCTGTGAAGGTGGGCCGGGAGGGGGTGCTCTCTGCTGTGATCCTGGGGGTGGGGGATCCTGTTGACTGGAGTTCAGAATGCAGGGGTGGGGGGGTACCTCATCAGGACTGGACTTGCTTTGGCACTGAGGGAGAGGGACAGAGTCACAGAGACACCCCCTCCCCGCCAGAGTTAGGATGTATCACTAGTAAGACCTGCCTCTTCCAAGAATGGGAACTCTTGGCCCTCCAGAACCTTCCAGTAGCTTCCACCCTAGTCTGCTGCCTGGCCTGCTGCCTGGGTGTCTCCCTGCAGAGGGGTCCCCCCTATTGGTTCTGACCAACGTGTCCCCATTGCATTCCTGACCCTCGATGTCCCAGGTGTGTGCCGGCTCAGAATAAGCCTTCACCTGGCTGAGCCCAGTGGGTGCCGGCCTGGGCTGGAGGTCCCTGCGCTGTGGGCAGTGAGTGCTGGGCTCTTCTGGACCCCTGCTGCCTGCCACTGACCACCTTCTCCCTCCTTTTCTGTCTCCAGCGAGTAGCCAGCCTGAGTGGCCAATGGCGTCTGTGTCCTGCTGACTCCGCCGGAGGTGCCCTCGCCCAGACGCCTGCCCGCCTGCCCGCCCGCCCGCCGCAGGACGGCATCCCTGGCCTGAGCCCCTTACCATGGTGATGATCCTCAGGAAAAGCCTCGACACTCAGGGCGCCGACGCCGTGGCCTGCCAGCCCTTCAGCCCCGAGCTGGTGAGGACAGGGCCCGGGAGTGGCTTCCTGGGACCCAGAACCAGGAGGGCTGGGAGTGGAGGTGACAGACAGCATCCCCCATGGGAGGGCGGGCCAAGGGGGCAGCCAGAAGGACTTTCCTGTGTCCGTGTGTGGACACACCAGCAAGGTCCCTCAGAGCAGGGGTGATGCCGGGTTAGGCTTCAAGGGTACAGACAAGGAGCTCAGAGTCCAGAGGACGCACCCCCAGGTGCCCAGTGAGGCAGGGAGGCCTCCCATGCGCCCTCAGTCCTGGTCAGCCTCTTCTGCTGGCCTCCTCCCTCCAGCCTCCTCTCCATGGATATCTGTGCTCCCTGCTGGGGGTGATCCCTGGGTGCTGGGCCTGGCTGCTTGCTCTGGCTCCTCTGTGGTGGCCACAGGTGTTCCCCTTGAGGAAGGCAGAGGGCCCCCAACCAGACGGCAGTGCCTCAGTGGCCGGCTGCCTCAGGCCCCTGCCTTTTCTAGCTATGCTGCAGCCGGCGCTGCTGGGCATGCGGGTCTCTTCAGGATGGCAGGCCTGGCGGGAGCCGGCCCAGGGCTCCTGGCAGGAGCTCACTGGGTGCTCCTGCTGGGACCCTGTGTCCTCCTTGCTGGGCAAGACGCTCATCTCAGAAAAGGCAAGGCAGAGGGGGAGCTGAGGGTCCCTGGGCAAGGGGGGTTCTGTCCTGCTGCTCCTTCTCCCAAACTCACCCTCCTGCCTGGGTGCCCAGAACCACTCAGCCTCTCCCCTCTGAGTCCCAGGGGACCAGCCAGCTCTGGAGGGAGGGTCTGGATGGGGTTCCTTGGTGGTGGGCCACACGGGGCCAGCCTCGTCCTGTCCTCCCCTCCCCGGGGGCTCCCCACTCCCTTTTGTTGGCAGGAAGCTGCATTTGGTAAGGGTAGGAGGGCGCATCTCCCCAGCTTCCAGTCTAGAAGTCAGGGTGCCTGGATGTAGACTTCAAGACCAGGCCTGCTGCCCCTGGACCTCCTGCACGTCCCAGCATGGACTCTGCCGGGATCCCAGTGCGGTCACCCCAAAGAAAGACCCCCAGGTCCTGCGTAGTGATGGCAGATGGGGACAGAGTGAGCTCAGGCTGTTTGGCCAACTGGGGGTGGGGGAGGAGGAGCCTCAGCTCCTCTGCTGGGGTCGGCACCCTTGGGTCCTGCCGCCTCGACGGCACAGGAAGACAGGCAGCTGGGGTGTGTGTGTGTGTTTAAGATGAAGAATAGCCCACGCACAGTGGCGGAGAGCAGCCTCACCCAGGCCAGTTTTTTCACTCTTTACTTTAGAGGAGAGGATGAGAGACAGAAAGAGAGGAGAGACATCAGGGCACCCTGCCACCATCCCGGCTTGACACAGGGCTTGAGCTGCACTGGCAGAACCACCTCCTGGCCCCTTGTCCTCCTTTTTCTGGACTTGAAATGGGGCCCTGGGGAGGGCCCCACACCCCAGGCTGCTGTGGGAGCAGACTGACCTAGTGGGGCCTGCCCACTTCCCCTTTGGCCCACTCCCCCGAGGGCCCTTCCTCCTGCCTCTTGATGGGAGCTGCCGGCTGGACAGCCGCCAGCGGTGACCTCAGTAGTTGAGGCGCTCCTCCCATCACACCCACGCTCTGCCAAAGAGACCAGGCTTCCCCCCACAGGTCTGCCAGCCTCTCAGAGTCCAAGACCAGAGTGCTGGGCACAGTGCTGGGGGGGGTGTCTCCCCGACCCACATTGGTGTGGGAAGTGGGCGGCTATATCTGCAAGTATCAAATTGAGATGCAAAGCTGGGTCACCCTCCAGATGCGGGTGGATGCCCCTCCGGGCCTCAGCTGCCTCTGACCCTCCCACCCCAGGACAGTCTCTGTCAGAGCAGTGCAGACCGGGGCACTGAGGAGAGTTGGGGAGCAGGACCCCAGAAGGGATTGGTCCAGGGCATCCTGCTGGCCAGGCATCACAGCTGCAGGGCCTGCCTGCCCTGTGCCAACCCCATGCCCAGGGAATTGGGACTCCAGCCCCTACACCCCAGTGAGGGAGGTTGCTCAGTGGGCACCGTTAGCAGAGCAAGGGGCTTGCACTGGGGAGCGGACCGCCTGAGGCCTCGTACACCACTGCCCGGTGCCCAGAGGGTATTGGTGCTGGTCACCCTGAGTGACCCACGGTAGCCCTCTCAGCTCTACAGCCCCAGCCTGGGATGCCGGCTGCCTCAGGCCTACCAGAAGCTGGGTGCAGCAGGGAGCAGAGTAGTCCAGGGCCAGCTGAGATGCCCAGCGGCTGCATCAGAGTCCCCCCTGCGTCTCTCAACTCCTCCAGCCCAGGCACTAGCACCCTCACCCCCCCCCTCCCCCCGTTACTGGCTTCTCTTTCCTGGGCCCCAGGCTCCCTTCTGCTTTCCAGAGCCACAGTCCTGTCCAGTTTCCTTTCAGAGCCTGAGGCTACACCCCCCTCCACCCTCTGGGGCCGGAGCTGCCCTGGCTTCCCAAAACACTAGGCCCCAAGAGTGACCATGGCTCTGAGGAAACGGGCTTCTGGCCCAGGGAGCCTGCGTGTAGTCAAGCAGGCCCAGACACACTCCAAGCTGCTGTCTTTGCCCTGACAGACCTGACTCCAGAACCTTCACTCTCCCTTTTTCTTTTTCTTTTTCTTTTTCCCCTCCAGGGTTATTGCTGGGCTCGGTGCCTGCACCATGAATCCACCGCTCCTGGAGGCCATTTTTCCCCCCTTTTGTTGCCCTTGTTGTTGTAGCCTCGTTGTGGTTACTATTATTACCATTGTTGATGTTGTTCGTTGTTGGCTAGGACAGAGAGAAATGGAGAGAGGAGGGGAAGACAGAGAGGGGGAGAGAAAGACAGACACCTGCAGACCTGCTTCACCGCCTGTGAAGCGACTCCCCTGCAGGTGGGGAGCCGGGGGCTCGAACCGGGATCCTTATGCCGGTCCTTGCGCTTAACCCACTGCACCACTGCCCGACCCCCCAGAACCTTCTCTTGAGATGTCAAGATCCTCCCCAAGGCCAAACCCTTCAGCATGGAAGCTGGGGAGCAGAGACTGCTCCCTGCTGGAGGAGTTGGGTGGGGGCAGACGGCTGTCCCAGTTTCCTTCAGACACCAGCCTCCTTGGGGTCCACATTCTCTTGCAGCCTCCGAGGGCTGTGTCCCCCCCCCCCAGCTATGACCAGACCCCAGGGTTTAGCTGGAGGCCTTGAGAGGGTCCAGAAGGCTGAATGTAGAAACAGCACTCATACTAGGCACTCTGGGAGTAAAATGGCAGAGCTGGAGCCCAATGGCGTCCTTAGGTTGAGCCCGGGGACGTCTCCCAGCCCTCGGGGTGTGCGTGGGGCCTGGTACCCAGTTAGTAGTTGGCTTGGGATGAGGTCCCCCTTCAGCTGCTTTCCACCAGCCCAGCCTTGGATGCAGGAAGCAAGCCAGCCCTGCCCCACACCCCCCTTCTCAAACCCACCTTCTCCCCCCTCCCAAAAGCGGGCACAGATGTAAGGCACAGATGCTGTCTCTGGCTTTCGTGCATGAGGACAGAATCTGCCAGGGCCTGGGGTTGAGGGGTAGGTGCTGAAGAAGTGAGTGAGGCCCCAGAAAGGACCAGACCCTCTCTGGCCCACGTGCCCAGCTCTGGGGTCTGTCACTCGCCTTCCTTGTGACCTTAGTGTCAGCCTGCAGCGGACGGTTTGTGTGACCGTCCTCCGTGAGGCCCGAACCTCCTGTGGCCCAGGCCAGCCACCACCTGCAGGGCCCAGGCTCCCGACTGCCCCCCCCCGGTTGAGGGCACCCACTGCTGACCCAGCTCAGGACCAGCATGGCACAGCCAGCCCAGGCTGGGGAAGGTGGAGCCAGGGCCAGGGGCTCACCCCTGTCTCATGGTGGGAGCAGGTGCCCCCTCCCCACCTCCTCTCAGGCCTCAACGCCAGCGTTCCCACTCCCTTCTTGCCCACAGGCCTCTGATCTCTAGGAGGGGAGGGCTTTCCGTGCCAGCCTCCTTCCTCTGTGCTGAGGGGAGCCCACACACACCTGCACCTGAGCTGTCAGTTGTCTTCCTGGGGTGGACGGGTGGCTGGGTAGATAGATGTAAGATTGAATAGATAGTGGGTGGGTGGGTGCATATGTCATGGCTGGCCTGCTGCGTGAATGGATGAAGGGGTGGGTAAAGGAGTGAATCAAGGGGTGGGTAAATGGATAATAAGTTGTGATGGCTGGGTGGGTGGGTGGATGGATGGATGAGTTGGATGGGTGGTGGGTGGATGGATGGATGAATAGGATGGGTGGGTAGATGGATGAGTTGAATGGGTGGATAGATTGGTAGATGAATGGGTGGGTGGATGAGTTGGGTGGATGGATGGATGGATGGATGGATGGATGAGTTGGTAGATGAATGGGTGGGTAGATGGATAAATTGAATGGGTGGTGGATGGATGGAGGAGTTGAATGGGTGGATAGATTGGTAGATAAATGGGTGGATGGATGAGTTGGGTGGATGGATGGATGGATGGATGGATGGATGGATGAGTTGGTAGATGAATGGGTGGATGGATGGATGAGTAGGATGGGTGGTGGATGGATGGAGGAGTTGAATGGGTGGATAGATTGGTAGATGAATGGGTGGATGGATGAGTTGGGTGGATGGATGGATGGATGGATGGATGGATGGATGGATGGATGGATAGATGGATGAGTTGGTAGATGAATGGGTGGGTGGATGGATAAGTTGAATGGGTGGTGGATGGATGGAGGAGTTGAATGGGTGGATAGATTGGTAGATAAATGGGTGGATGGATGAGTTGGGTGGATGGATGGATGGATGGATGGATGGATGGATGAGTTGGTAGATGAATGGGTGGATGGATGGATGAGTAGGATGGGTGGTGGATGGATGGAGGAGTTGAATGGGTGGATAGATTGGTAGATGAATGGGTGGATGGATGAGTTGGGTGGATGGATGGATGGATGGATGGATGGATGGATGGATGGATGGATAGATGGATGAGCTGGTAGATGAATGGGTGGGTGGATGGATAAGTTGAATGGGTGGTGGATGGATGGAGGAGTTGAATGGGTGGATAGATTGGTAGATGAATGGGTGGATGGATGAGTTGGGTGGATGGATGGATGGATGAGTTGGATGGATGGATGAGTTGGTAGATGAATGGGTGGGTGGATGAGTTGGGTGGATGGATGGATGGATGGATGAGTTGGATAGGTGGATGGATGGGTGGGTGGGTGGGTGGATAAGTTGAATGGGTGGTGGATGGATGAGTTAGTGGTTGGGTGGGTGGATGTATGAGATGGATGGATGGATGGATTGGTGGATGGGAGGGTGGATGGATCGGTGGATAGATGGATGAGTTGGTAGATAGGTGGGTGGCTGAGTGAGCAAGTCTTTGAGTGCCCATTATGCACTGTTCTCTGCCCAACTCCTACCCTCCCCCCCGTCTCCTCCTCTAGCAAGAGGTTAGAATCATCTCTGGGCCCTGGGCCTCAGTGCTACAAGGAATGTGCCACCCTCAGAGGGCTGTGGGCCCCAGGGGCAGGGCCTGGAATCGGGGTTCCCAGGGGCCTTGGTGGTGGCCGTGGGGTCTGAGGCAGACACACAGCTCACAGTGGGGTCATGCAGGGTCTGAGGGTTTAAGCCACAGCTGTTCAGGGCAGACACTGGCAACGGTGCTGGTCCCTGGGGTGTGGGAGGGGTGGGAGCTGGAGCTCTCTGGACCTGTCTCTGGAGGGGAAGAGACGCTCCCTGGCCTCTGGAGCAGCTTTGGGGGTCGGCCAGCTGGTTCTTGAGACAGGCTGGCTGGCTCCTCTCCCTGGGATGTGGACTGTGCAGAGACCGCTTTTTTCTTTTAGGGATGTATTGATTTCTTTTCTTTTTTAAATTTATTATTATTATTTATTTTCCCTTTTTATTGCCCTTTTTATTGTTGTAGTTATTATTGTTGTTGTTATTGCTGTTATCATTGTTGGATAGGACAGAGAGAAATGGAGAGGGGAGGCGACAACAGAGAGGGGGAGAGAAAGACAGACACCTGCAGACCTGCTTCACCGCCTGTGAAGCGACTCCCCTGCAGGTGGGGAGCCGGGGGCTCGAACCGGGATCCTTATGCCGGTCCCTGCGCTTTGCACCACCTGCGCTTAACCCGCTGCGCTACGCCCGGCTCCCGAATGTGTTGATTTCTCCCCCTCCGCCTTTTTCTCCTTCTCCTCCTACCCTCCTCTTTCTCCTCTGTTCCTGGTAGTCATTTTCTTTTTTCTCCTTTTTATTTTTTTGTTAAGACAGCTAGAAATCGAGAGGGAGGAAGAAAGAGGGAGAGGGACAGAAACACACCTGCCACCCTTTCCCGCTACTCAGGAAGTGTCCCCCCTGCAGGTGGGGAGCTGGGTCTTTGTGCATATGCATCAGGTGTACCACTGCCAGCCTCAAAGGTGTATTTACTTCATATGAGATAGAGGAGAGAGCACATGAGCGAGTTCCAGAGCTCCTCCCAGGCTCCTACAGCACCGCGTGGCTGGCCAGAGCCTCTAGCATGCAAACTCTGCTCTTACCCAGCTGCCCTGTCACCCCAAGCCCATGGGTGGCAGCAACGGGTGGTGGTGGTGGTAGTGGCAATTTTCAGACCAGCTCAAGTGTCACCTTTGCCTGTGCTCACATCCCGACCCCGATCCCAACCCCAACCCCCTGTCGGTCACTCACTGGAGACTCCAGACACAGTGTCCCGCTGGAGGCTTCTTCCTCCCCCCTCCCCTGGACTGAGCTGGCAGAAGGTCTCCTGGGGGTGGGGACTGGGCAGCCAGGAACCGGCCGTGCCTGGAGAGTGAACGTCTTCCCTGGTTGTTTGCAGCACACGCCAAAGAAGATGAGTCGAGGACCGACCCTCCTCTCTTGTGGAGTGATGGGTGAGTAGCCGCAGAGGCCGCGCTGCCGTCCTCCGGGGGGCCCACCGACACCCCTTCTGGATGTGGGTGCAGACCACCGAGCATGTGTGGGAGATGCTGAGTGCACAGGGCTGTGGGCATGGGTGGCTTGCAGGCAGCCGTCTTTGTTGGGCCTTTTCTGTGCCCCACTCAGTGGTGCCCCAGGAGCCTAGAGACTGAGACGGGGACCTCAGCCAACACCCGGTGACAACCGGCTGCTGCTGCTATCGTGTTGCCTCCTACCTGGGAGTGGTTGGTTTTTGGGCAGAAGAGCTGTTTGATTTGCTGTTGTCACCAAGACATGCAGTGTCCCCAGCCTGGTTCTGGCCACTTTCTCTACTGGACTGGAGTGACCGCAGGCAGCAGAGTACTCAGTCTCATGGCAACACCCTTTTCTGAGAGGTGGCCAGGGTCCTCTGGGTATGAGCGACAGTTTTTTAGACTGATGGGGAATGTCCTCTGTGCCCGCTGTACCAATCCCTCTGTGGTCTACACACGCCCTTTGACACAGTTTCCCCCCTTGCTGTCTCTCCCTGGCACCCGTCCCCTTTGGGGATGCCTGGTTTGGTGACTTTCTGTGACACCCCCCGTTAAGGTGGGAAGCAGATTTCCCTGGGTGGCTCTCAGATGGGCCTCCCCTGCCTTTGCGCTCGACCTGCCCTGTGTACAGCCTTTCCTATTTCTGTAAGGTTTATTTGCCATTTCTCAAAGAGGCCAGAGGGATGCGGGGATGGAACCCAGGGCCTCCTGCCCGAGGGTCCTGCGCTCTGCCCTGCTCTGCCCACCATGTTCCTTGCTGCATGGAAGATTCTGGGTTTAGACTCAGTTCCGGAGTCGGGTGATGGGAGGGGAGCAGGTGTGTGTCAGGAGGAAGGGCTGTGACAAGGCCCTTCCACACAAGGTCCCCCTGGGCTCTGCAGCAGCCTGGGGGCACAGAAGCCTGTGGGGGAGCCCCAGCTTCCCTCTCAGAGCTGAGCTGCACTCAGAGGAAGGGGAAGCTGTGTGCTCACCTGGCCTGGGCTCCCTGGGTGACACATTTCTGGGCTTGCTGCAAACTCCTTGCTGGTTAACGGTTCTACGCTGCCCTCCCCCTGACGCTTCCCAGGGGCTCCCAGCTGGGCAGGCCCGGGGCAGAGCTCACCTAGCCTGCCAGCCTGGAGCTCACTGCCCTGGGGACACGGGGCTGTGCAGGCTGCTCTCTGCTCTCTGCCCCCGGCCGGGCCTCCTCCCTGCAGCCTGAGAGCAGGGGAAGTGTGCTGTCCTCTGTCTCCCTCCAGCTCCATTTTCCTGGGGCTCAGTGCCTGCCTGCCTCCGCTGCTCCCAGCGGCCATGTTTTTCTGTTTTGGTAGGTTAGAGAGCACGAGACCAGAGAGACACGGCAGCTCAGCTCCTGAAGCTGTTCGAACTCCCGTGATGTTGCCGGGAGCTCAGACCCAGGCCCTTCCCACAGTGCTGTGTGCGCTCTGCTGGGTTAGTCTCCTGCCGGCCCAAGTGATTTATTTTTATTTTCTTCTTATTATCTTTATTTGCTTGATAGAGATAGCCAGATATCTAGAAGGAAGGATGACACAGAGAAGAAGACAGACAGATACTTGCAGACCTGCTTCACCGCTTGTGAAGCTCCCCCCTTGCAGGTGGGGACTTGGGGTCTTGAACCCAGGTCCTTGTGCATGGTAACATGTGCGCTTAGCGAGGTGCGTCACCACCTGGCCTCACCAATGATTTTTAAAAAAAAATTTTTTTTAAATATTTATTTCCTTTTGATGCCCTTGTTGTTGTTATAGTTATTATTGTTGTTGACGTCGTCGTCGTTGTTGGGTAGGACAGAGAGAAATGGAGAGAGGAGGGGAAGACAGAGAGGGGGAGAGAAAGACAGACACCTGCAGACCTGCTTCACCGCCTGTGAAGCGACTCCCCTGCAGGTGGGGAGCTGGGGGCTCGAACCGGGATCCTTACGCGGGTCCCTGCGCTTTGCGCCACGTGTGCTTAAACCCGCTGCGCTACTGCCCGACTCCCCACCGATTTTTTAAAAAAATATTTATTTTATTTATTTCCTTTTTGTTGCCCTTGTTGTTTTTATTGTTGTTGTAGTTACTATTGTTGTTGATGTTGTTGTTGTTGGATAGGGCAGAGAGAAATGGAGAGAGGAGGGGAAGACGGGGAGAGAAAGACAGACACCTGCAGACCTGCTTCGTCACCTGTGAAGCGACTCCCCTGCAGGTGGGGAGCCAGGGGCTCGAACCAGGATCCTTACGCCAGTCCTTGCGCTTTGTGCCACGTGCGCTTAACCTGCTGCGCTACCGCCCGACTCCCATCAGCGATTTTTTTTATGACATGCTTCATGGCCCCCGGGGTCCTCTCCCCCTGCCCTGCACGTCTGGAACTTGGTGCTGAATCATAGGTGCAGGGAGGGGGTGGAGCAAGGTCGACCTGCAGTGTGGACCAGCAGCGTGGACGGAGGGAAGAGGGGTTCCGCCACGTTTGAGGACTTGGCGTCTCCCAGCTTCCTCGGCCAGCTGGCTTCCTCTGCAGATGGGTCCTCTCTCTGGGTTGCTGGGGACCCAGAGCCTGACACAGGAAGTGGGGCCGGGTGGCAGCTGCCAGGGTGTGTCCCGGTGGGCTCGCCACAGGGGCCCCTCAGGACCTGGCTGTCCCCTGTTTGCCCTTGCTGACTGACAGGTGCTTGCTCACGCCAGCCCAGGTCACCCGTGTAGCCGTGGAACCTCTCACAGTGAAACGGCCTGTTGGGGTGACGGGGATGGGGGCTCAGCAGCCAGGACAGCGGGCTCGCCATACCCCTTCTCCCTCACTGCTCAGGCCAGGAGATGCTCTGGAAATCAAAGAGTGAATGAATGTACCTCAGTTTTACCAGAGAGGCAGCCTGTCTGGAACAGCCTTGCAGATAGATAGTAAGCCAGTGGGCGGGGACACACTCAGGGATGGGGCCGCCCTCAGGAGCAGTTCTGGTGACAGTCACTGTTAAAGGCCCCTCTGGACATGAAGGGGCCCTCAGGCTTCCCTCTCCATCCTGGGGCAGAATCCAGGACGGCATGGAGTAAGACCAGAGGCCCCTGAGCGTGGCTGTGGGCAGGTCACACTTTTCAAATTTTATTTTTAAAGTATTTATTGTCTGTGCCCAGGGCAGGTCACACTTTTTAAATTTTATTTTTAAAGTATTTATTGGATTTGAAAGGACAGAAAGGAACTGAAAGGGGAAAGGAAGGGAAGGGAGAGAGACACCTGTAGCCCCGTGTCACTGCTTGTGAAACTTCCCCCCTGCAGGTGGGGAGCGGAGCTTGAACCTGGGTCCTTATGCATGGCAACGTGTGTGCACTCCACTAGGTGTGCCACCGTCAGGCTCATTTTCCTGAAAAATGACACGTGGACGCCAATCATACACATGCACGACTTTTAAAAAATTGCCACCATCGCTCCTGATGGCCTTTTTTCCTCTTTCTTTCAAACTCTTTACTCACTCCTCTCTCTCTCTCTCTCTCTCCTTCTTCTTTTTCTTCTTATGAGACAGAACAGAGAGAAATTGAGAGGGGAGGGGAGATAAAGGGTGAGAGAGACCTGTAGCCCTGCTTCTCCACATATGAAGCTTCCCTCCTGCAGGTGGGTTAGCAGGGCCTCGCACCTGGATCCTTGTGCATGGTGACATGTGCCCGCATTTATGTATGATTTTTTTTCCACTTTAGAGCTTCTGTTTATTGGGCTGGAGAGACAGCTCAGCGAGTAGGGCACCTGCCTTGCCCTGTGCTGTCCAGATTTCAGCCTGTCACTACAGGAGGGGCATGTGTAGTCGGGAAAAGTACTGTGGGGCTTACTTTATTTTGTTCTAGAGCCCTGCTCATCTCTGGCTGATGGTGGTGCTGCGGATTGAACCTGGTACTTGGGAAGTTCAAGCATGAGAGTCTGTTTACATAACCATTATGCTGTCTCCCCCCACCTGTGTACCTCTGTCTGAATGAAATAATGACCCAGGAGTAGAGTCATACATGCCCTGGCCCCATATGACATCTATTTTTTTTTTTTACAAGTTGTAATTATTTTTATTTATTTATTTATTTAGGATAGAGAAATTGAAAGAGAAGGGGAAGATGGGATGGAGAGAGAGAGAGAGAGAGACCTCCAGCACTCCTTCACTGCTTCTAAAGCTTCCCCCTTGAACCCAGAGCCTCACGCTTGCTGAGGTGCGTGCCTATCTGCTGAGCCATTTCCCAGGATTCAGACATGTTTTTTTTAAGATCTTTTTTTAGTTTTTATTTATCTATTTATTCCTTTTTGTTGCCCTTGTTGTTTTATTGTTGTAGTTTTTGATGTCGTTGTTGTTGGATAGGACAGAGAGAAATGCAGAGAGGAGGGGAAGACAGAGAGGAGGAGAGAAAGACAGACACCTGCAGACCTGCTTCACTGCGCGTGAAGCTTCCCCCTTGCAGATGAGGGCCAGGGGCTTGAACCCCAGGTCCGTTCAGATGAGTGGGCAAGGGCCTGGGGGTGGCTCTCCCAATACTGCCCTCGACTTCCCATGTACAAGGCCCTGGGTTCAAGTCCCAGCACCAGGTGAAGCTCCATGGACGGCAGCCAGGAAGTTCCGAGGACCGTGGAGCCCTGTTGCCCTGTTGCCGCGTCTCTGCCTCTCCCTCTCCCCCTCTCTCCTCTAGCTCTGTGTCTTAAGTGCAGATGTCAGGTTCCGGTGGCGACACGCCCAGTCAAGCGTGCATAGCACCATGTGCAAGGGCCCGAGCTCAAACCCTGGCTCCCCACCCGCCGCGCGCGAGCAGTGAAGCGGGGCTACAGGTGTCAGTCTTTCTCCTTCTCTGTCTCCTCATCCCCGCTCAACTTCTCTCTGACCTATCAAGTAAAATAGAAAAAAAAGAAGAAAGAAAGATAGGCCCGGAGAGCACTCGGCCATCTTCCCTGTGGGAGGCTCTGGGCTCATTCCCAGAGCTGCACTCAGATGGTGGGAAGGGGGCGCTATAACCCACCTGGGCCTGCACTGCCATGCCCTACACCCGGCACAGGTTCACGCCTGGCCCCTGCTGCCCCCATCCCATCTCCTTCTGTCTCTTTCTCTCTGTCTGCTAAAGCTGGCTCTGGAGATGACCTTTAAAATGGAGCTAAAGGGGGTGGAATGGTGGGGTGGGGGGTCCTCTTCCTCCAGGGCTTTGCTGCCGTTGCAGACACGAGCTCTGCCCGCCACATGGGGTCCTCTCCAGGAGGCTTGGAGGTGCCAGGGGGCTGTCCCCGGGCTCAGAGACATGCACCTGCCCACCCTGTCCACCTCCATCCTGGCAGGCTCCATACCTCCTGCCTGTCTGTCTGTCTGTCTGTCTGTTTGGGCTCACACTGGGCCTCTCCTGTGAGAGCAGAACTCTCTGGAAGCAGCCTCGTGGCCCTGGGCCACCCCTGCCCAGCTGGTGGGAACTGCGGCCGGGGAAGCACTGGGTATCCGTCCACCTTCTCCTAAAAGCCAGCCGCCGCCCTGTTCTCTCGAGGGGGTCCCCGGAGGGCTCCCTCCAGCCACCCCATCCTTCGCCCTGGGCCTTGAACTGTGTGCAGCTGGTGTCTGAGTTCCCGGGAACCTCCATTTTGGTGACAGCAGGTAGCGGGGTCCCCGCAGCCCAGTGTGTTGGCTTCATATACAAACAGAAGACAGTTCAGTGGGGCTCCGGGTGTCTGCCATCTTGCACCGGGAAGGGGCCAAGGTACCTGTCAGCGTGCCACAGCCTGCGGGCAGGGGCAGCTGTGAAACTCCAGGATGAGTCTGCCCGGCCCAGCTGCTTACCTTCCAGAAGCCACAAGCTGCGGCGCTGGTGTCACCCAGTGTTGTTGTGGTGGTCTGGTGTCAGGCTGCACCGCGGAGAAGAGAGTGGACGTCCAGAGCAAAGGGGTACACAAATCTTTATTATAGGATCGGGGGGTTGGTTCAGACCACGTGGAGCCAGCCGGCAATGGCCGTCCCCACTACCTGAGCACGGGGGGGAGAGCAGGGGGCGAGATCTGAGAGAGGGGGAGCTGAGAGCCCAGGGGGGGGGTGAGGGGGCTTTTTATTGAGCGACAACCAGGGGTGACGTGTGGGGCCAGGATTGGTTGAAGGGGGCACTGCTAGGATTTTGCGGGGCGTAGTAAAACCTGGGGGCAGAGGCTGCATCAGAATAATTCTTCAGCAACAACCCAGGCAGTGGCTGACAGAGCCGGGAGACTGTGCTCGCCCCTCTCCTGGTATGGGGAGGCTTGCCGTCCGCTCAGAACCCGCCCCTGGGGGTTTCCAGCAGGGCAGAAATGGAAACCAGGACACTGGAGGTCAGAGGTTATTTGTGTTCCTCTCAGTGTTTGCTTCTGGCTCCGGACCTGGGCCCTGAACCGTAGGCCTGCCTCAGCTGGGGGAGGAGGAAGAGGGTGGGGGACCCACGAAGCAGGACCCCACGTCTCCAGCTTCTCCTGTGCTTCTTGGGGCAATGGAAGCCTCCAGAAACGTCCAGCTCAGTCACTGGCGTGTATGTGGGGGGGGAGTACTTATACTGCACACACGCTCCCCCACCTGGAATCTCAGGCCTATGAGAAGATGCCCCGTGGAACGGGAGAGCCCGTGTCCCCCTGGAGGCTCTGAAGACACAGTAGCACTGGGGGCTGGGCCTGGAACCTTCTCAAGAAGCTTTAGGTCTGAGTGTATCTGGGGAGAGAATGAGGTTTGTTTTTTTTTTTTTTGAAGATTTTTTTTATTTATTCATGAGAAAGATAGGAGGAGAGAGAAAGAACCAGACATCACTCTGGTACATGTGCTGCTGGGCATTGAACTCAGGACCTCATGCTTGAGAGTCCAGCACTCTGCCCACTGCACCACCTCCTAGACCACTGGATGAGGGGTTTTAAGCCCTTCCTCTCCCCCCAGTCATTGGCTTCTGGGGCTCCTTCTCTGCATGGAGAGGGGAGCTCTTGGTGTGGAGGGCCAGGCTGTCTTAGTCTAGAGTCTCTCCTTCTGCGTAACAGACAGACACATGTGCGTTCTTACCACTGTGGGCCAACCTTTCTACTCAGAGAAAGAGAGACAGACAGAGACACAGAGAGACACCACAGCACTGAAGCCAGAGTTTCTCCAGGTGCTGTGGGGTCCCTGAGTAGTGCTGGGGGCTCGAACCTGAGCTGAGTACACGACAAGGCAGGTACCCACCCAGCTGAGCTCTCTCACCAGCCCCTCTGACTTGCCGTGACGCTCTAGAGCCAGAGGTTGTCAGAGATGGGAACCATCAGCCTTCCGGGAGTTTCCGAGGGCTGGGGAGGTGGGGTGGATGGGGAGGTGGGTGTGAGGCAGGTTCTAGGGGCGGTGGTGTTTCGAAGCTCTGCAGGGGAGCCCCAGGGGCCTTGTTCAAAGGCAGAGGCCCAGCCCTGGGAGATTCTGGTGTTTATTTGTTTGTTTGTCACCAGGGTTATCACTGGGGTTTTTATTTTTACGCTAGGACAGAGGGAAACTGAAAGGAGGGAGAGGAGGAGAGAGAAGTGGATGCTGGAAATCTGCTTCACCCGCCTGTGCAGGTGGGGAGCAGGGGCTCGAACCCAGGTCCTTGCTCGTGGTCATGTATGTACTCCACTGTGTGTGCCACTACCCCCCCCCCCAGCCCTGGAAGATTCTGTAGAGTCAGGCCCCTCTGCTTAGAGGTGCCCCGTGCTCTGCCCGTAGGCCGTGTGCCCCAAGTGCAAGGGGTCAGGGATGTAGAGGGTGAGTGTCAGGATGAGTGTCCCTGACCCAAATCTCCTGCCCTCCTGGAAGTTGTGTCCGGGCACCCAGGGTCTGCTGGGAGGTGGTTGTAGTCGGGCCCGGAAGCATGCTTTCTGGAAGGCAGTAGGTGGGGAGTTCTAGAAGGTTCTCTCTGGAGGAGGTGGACAGTTGGTGGCCCAGGGTCCAGGGGAGCAGCCAGCACTGCCCAAGGGCACAGGCAGGATCCTTGAACTTGGCTCCCTTTCTTGTGGCGAGCTCCCTGGAGACGGGGAGCATTCCAAGTAGGTATGCGGAAGTGGAACAGAGCTGTGTTTTCATTTCACTTTATTTTATTTAGTTATTTGCCTCCAGGGTTATCGCTGGGGCTCAGTACCTACACTACAAATTCACTGCTTCTAGAGGCCATTTTTCCCCATTTTTGTTGTCCTTGTTGTTGTTATTATTATTGCTGTTGTTGTTGGATAGGACAGAGAGAAATCGAGAGAGGACAGACAGGAAGACAGAGAGTGGGAGATAAAGATAGACACCTACAGACCTGATTCACCACTTGTAAATCAACCTCCCTGGAGGTGGGGAGTCGGGGACTGGAAATTCCAGCAAACTGGAATCCTTACTCCAGTCCATGCGCTTAGTGCCTTGTGCGCTTAACCTGCTGCTCTACCGCCTGGCCCCAGAGCAGTGTTTACCAAGTGTGGCCCTGCTCCTGGGACTCCACAGGCTCCTCTCCCCTCTGGCCTGTTCCCCAGACTCCCAAGGCACAGGCTGAGGCCCTGTCTCCTCAACCCCCAGCCCCCTGGCCCCTGGCTCAGGCACACCCCTGTCCCCTCTGGGGCCTCAGTTCCTTATCCCCAATGAGATCTAAGTGGCATGTATGATTCCATGGAAACTTCCAGAAAGACCAAAGGAGCAAACCCAGAGGTGGAGGGACCTGCAGCGCCTGCCCACAACCCCCACCCTGGCATCCCCCCACCCCTGGCATCCCCCTCACCCCGGGCATTTCCCCTGTGCACTTGGTAGACCAGCTTTCAGGGGCTGGGGACCACATTTGTCCTTGTAGGCAGGGAAATCCAAAAGGCAGGGGCCGGGCCTGCTCCTGTCCCTGGCCTCTTCCCCTAAGACCTGCGTATTTTGCCAGGTAGACGTCCTGCCTGTGGGTCCAGGCTCTGTAGACTCAGCAGGACCTGTTCCCCTGCCGCGAGTTACTCCTTAACCCTCCCAACCCGCCCACCGTAGAACATTCTAGAAAACTTATCGTTGCCTGTCCCTCCTGTCATTTGGAAGAACTTCACAACCCCCTACCCCCACCCTCCACTCCAGACCTTCCCTGCTCAGTTGATGGCCGGGGGGAGGGGGGGAGTTGAACCTGGGGCCTCTGGGGCCTCAGGCATGAATGTCAAGGGGACGACATGGCAAGTGGTATGGGACAGGACTGTACTGACGGGCTGGACAGCTCAGTGCTGAGCAGCACAGGAAATGGAGCAAAGCTGGCCGTGAGAATCGGGGAGCATTCAGCTCTGCAGACCACCGGGGCTTAGGGTTTGCTGTCTCGAACATACAGAGAAGCACGGGAAGCGGCGCTTAGTCTTAACCTTCCCAGATATTGAGGACGCGCTGTCGCTTCCCCTTCCCTCAAAACTGTTCTAAATCAGGGTTTTCAGCCGCAAGTCAGGTGACACAAGAAGTCAGGTGACCGGGCGGGGGTGGGGGGAGGTGGGAAGGGGGACGTGTTCCGTGACTGGCAGCTGGTGACGTGATTGTGGAGGGGACCGAAAGCAGCCAGAGATTCAGTCTGCTCTCCAGCAGATGAGCTGGCCTGGCAATGCCCCCGGCTTGCCCGCCCTTTCCCCTCTGTAGCACCCAAAGGCCGCTGCTGGCTGCTGTTGGTGCCCTTCCCAGGCCTTTGGCTTCGGACCCTGGGCCAGCAGAACTCTGAGAGCAGCAGGAGCCCTCCCCCCTGCTGACACCAGGAGTGGGGGGGGGGTTCCCATTTGTGAAACAAGGAATCACTTTGTGGGAGTCTTTCTTCCTCCCTTCCTTTCTTTCGCTCTTTCTTTCCTTCTCTCTCTCCTTCATCTTCAATTATTGGATAGAGACAGCCAGAAATTGAGAGGGTGGGGAGAATACAAAGAAAAACACAGCCCTGCTTCACCACTTGCAAAGCTTTCTCCCTGCAGGTGGGGACGGGGGTCTCAAACCCAGGTCCTTGCACATTATCATAACGTGTGTACCCAGCCAGGTGCGCCACCACCCAGCTGCTGGGGAAGTTCTTCTGTGAGGTCGTAGACCGTGATGGCAAGGCCAGGAGGATCTGACCTGGCAGTGCCTGGTCTTCTGCTTCTTCTTTTTTCTTTTCCCAAAAGGTTAATTTATTCATGAGAGAGGGGGGGGGGGAAGGATACCAGCAACCCAGGAGATGGTGCCATGGATAAAGCACTGGACCTAATAACATCAGGTCTCTGTCTCTAGTGCCCCAGAGTGATGTTCTCTCTCTCTCTCTCTCTCTCTCTCTCCTCCCACTCTCTGTCTCTCTCATAACTTAGTCTTATGAAGAGAGACAAAAGCAGGGCATCACTCTGACATGTGCCAGTGGGGGTCAAACTCTGAGCCTAATGCTGCAGAGACTGCACCTGACAGGACACTTGGCAGCTGTGTCCCCTCTGGTCTCCGTCCCTGTGAAGTGGCACTGGCCCGCGTTACCCTCACACATGCCCGAGCCTCAGCCCTGCACGATTCTGCTGCCCCCACTGCGGCTTTTGTTTTTCCCCCTTTTAAACTCAGAAGGAGACAGGGCGAGAGGGGGGAGAGGAGGACAGAACCTGCAGCGCCGGTCCACTGTGCTTACCCTGCTGGGTACTGGCGCTCTCACGGTGCCGGGGACTTGAACCTGGGTCCCCACATGTGGCGAAGTGTGCAGTCTGCTAGGTGAGCCATCTCCCAGCCCCAGGTTGTTTCTGAAGGGACTTTCAGGCCCCAAATACCTCTATTTTATTTTATTTTATTTTATTTTATTTTATTTTATTTTATTTTATTTTATTTTGTTATTAATAGTATGTAACAAGATTATAAAATTACAATTTATAGTTCACACCATACCCACCACCAAAGTTCTGAATCCCCCACGCTCCCACCTGCCACAGATAACCACCATGATTCTCACAAGTCTTAGAAACAGTTTGTTTGCATTAATTGACGGATTGCCTCCAGAGTTATTGTTGGAACCCGGTGCCTACACTACAAGTCCACTGCCTGGCATCCTTTATTTTTTTTTTAAAAAATTATATTTATTTTCCCTTTTGTTGTTGTTGTTGTTGTTGTTGATGCCGTCGTCGTTAGATAGGATAGAGAGAAATGGAGAGAGGAGGGGAAGACAGAGGGGGAGAGAAAGACAGACACCTGCAGACCTGCTTCACTGCCTCTGAAGCGACTCCCCTGCAGGTGGGGAGCTGGGGCCTCGAACCGGGATCCTCACGCAGATCCTTGCGCTTCAAGCCATGTGCGCTTAACCCATTGCCCTGCTGCCCAACTCCCTGGCCTCCTTTTTTCAAGTCCATGTGAATCAGCTCTCTAGCCTGCACAGATGAGTGAAACCACCCGTCTCTCATATCTACTTATTTCAGTAAGCACCATCACCTCTAGTTCCATCCATTCCGTCCCAAAGGACACAATAGCATCTTTTTGATGGCAGAGTAGTACTCCATGGAGCATCTATCCCTTAAGTCCTTTGGCCAGTCATCTGTGGATGGGCATCTGGGCTGCATCCACTCTCTGGCTGCCGTGAATACTGCAGCTGTGCGCACAGGGCTGCCTAGTTCGTGCCCAAACACTGTTTTGAAACAGGCTGGCGGGAAGCCCTCCTCATGCCCTGCTTCCTCTGTGTCCCTCCCGCTTCAGAGAGTGACCGGTGGCGAGAGCTGGACGGGAAGTGCCCTCTGCAGGTGGAGCAGCCGCGCGCCGGCCTCTGGGAGCACCAGGATGGGGCGCTGTGGCCCCGGGACACGGCGGCCTGTGCCGTCACCAGCCTCATCCAGGACCTCAGCCTCAGTGACCGCCACGGGCACCCCTCGGCGCCCCCCAGCAAACGCCAGTGCCGCTCGCTGTCCTTCTCCGACGAGATGTCCAGCTGCCGGTCGTCGGCCTGGCGGCCCCTGGGCTCAAGGGTGTGGACGCCAGTGGAGAAGCGGCGCTGCCTGAGCGGGGGCAGCGTGCCCAGACCCTCGCCCGGCGCCGGGCCCATGCAGCGCAGCTCCAGCTTCAGCCTGCCCTCTCGGCCCCCCCAGGGCCCCGCCGGATGCCCCCGCAGCCCCGAGCCCCCCGAGGCGTCCGGCCGCCTCGACGTGCAGCGCTCGCTGTCCTGCTCCCACGAGCACTGCCCGCCGTCCGCCAGCAGCACCCCCGCGTCCACGCCCGAGCTGGCCCGCAGGACTGGGGGGCTCTCCCGCAGCCGCTCGCAGCCCTGTGTGCTCCACGACAAGAAGGCGGGGGTCAAACGGAGGCGCCCTGACGAGGGGCCTGGGCAGCGGCCCTCCCTCGACCTTGCCAAGATGGCCCTGGTGAGCATGAGCTGTGGGCTGGCAGGGAGGGAGGGGCTGGGCAGGGCAGGACTGGGAGGGCTGGGCAGGGCTGGGAGGGGAGGGCAGGGAAGGGCTGGGAAGGGAGGGCTGGGCTGAGCAGGGAGGGCAGGGGAGGGCTGGGCTGAGCAGGGAGGGCAGGGAAGGGCTGGGAAGGGGGGGCTGGGCTGAGCAGGGAGGGCAGGGGAGGGCTGGGCTGAGCAGGGAGGGCAGGGAAGGGCTGGGAAGGGAGGGCTGGGCTCAGCAGGGAGGGCAGGGCTGGGAGGGGAGGGCTGGGCTGAGCAGGGAGGGCAGGGCTGGGAGGGGAGGGCAGGGCTGAGCAGGGAGGGCTGGGCTGGGCAGGGCTGAGCAGGGCAAGGTTGGGAGGGGACGGTTGGGATGAGCAGGGAGGGCAGGGCTGGGAGGGCAGGGCAAGGCAGGGCTGAGCAGGGCAAGGTTGGGAGGGGAGGGTTGGGATGAGCAGTGAGGGCAGGGCTGAGTAGGGCAGGGCAATGCGGGCTGAGCAGGGCAAGGCTGGGAGGGGAGGGTTGGGATGAGCAGTGAGGGCAGGGCTGAGTAGGGCAGGGCAATGCAGGCTGAGCAGGGCATGGCTGGGAGGGGAGGGCTGGGCTGAACAGGGAGGGCAAAGCAGGGTTGTGGCTGGGAGGATAGGGCAGGGCTTGGGAGGGCAGGGCAAGGCAGGGCTGAACAGGGCATGGTTTGGGAGGGGAGGGTGGGCTGAGCAGGAGTGCAGGGCAGGGCTGTGTGGGCAGGGCAAGGCAGTTCTGAGCTAGGTAGGGCTGGGTGGGCAGGGCAAGGTAGGGCTGAGCAGGGCAAGACTGGGAGGGCAGGGCTGGAGTGATCAGGGAGGGGAGGGCTTGGCTTAGCAGGGAGGGCAGGGTAGGTCTGAGCAGGGCAGGCCTGAGTAGGGCTGGGAGGGCAGGGCAGGGCTGGGAGGGGAGGGCTGGGCTGAGCTGGGAGGGCAGGGCAGGGCTGGGAGGGGAGGGCTGGGCTGAGCAGGGAGGGCAGGGCAGGGCTGGGAGGGGAGGGCAAGGCTGAGCAGGGAGGGCAGGGCAGGGCTGGGAGGGGAGGGCAGGGCTGGGAGGGGAGGGCAGGGCTGAGCAGGGAGGGCAGGGCAGGGCTGGGAGGGGAGGGCTGGGCTGAGCAGGGAGGGCAGGGCAGGGTTGGGAGGGGAGGGCAAGGCTGAGCAGGGATGGGAGGGGTAGGCTGGGCTGGGAGGGGAGGGCAAGGGAGGGCAGGGTAGGTCTGAGCAGGGAGGCCTGAGTAGGGCTGGGAGGGCAGGGCTGGGGACAGCCTGCACAAGCCAAGTTGTTCCCTGGGAACAGGCTCCCCGCCGCCTCCTACCCTCGGTCCACCGCTCTTCTCTCATCAGTTGCGCCTTCTGAATACTCTAGCTGACAGCCATTGACTCTCGGGTGGGACTTCCCTCCCGAGAGAGAAATAGAGCTAGGTGACCAGCCCAGGACTGGGTGGCGGCCGAGGTGACTCCGGAGGACGTTCCAGAGTGCCTGCCGGCTGTGGCTGATGGCTAAGTGTCCGGGCTTCTGCGTCCGTTAACCGACTGGTGGTAGAAAAAGCATTGTGCATAATTACTCTGTCTTACCACTGGGACTGGAACTCCGTCCCTGGCACCACTGAGCGGCTTCCTGTCCTCGCTGCGGTAGAGGCTGTACAGAAATGAATCACTTGGGGCTCGGGTGGGTAGCGCAGTGAGTTAGGTGCACATGGCATGAAGCACAAGGACCGCTGTAAGGATCCCAGTTCAAGCCCTGGCTCCCCACCTGCAGGGGAGTCGCTTCACAGGTGGTGAAGCAAGTCTGCAGGTGTCTGTCTTTCTCTTCCCTTCGCCTCTAGATTTCTCTCTGTCCTATCCAACAACAACATCCATGGCAACAATAACAATAACGACAAGGGCAACAAAATGGGAAAAAATGGCCTCTAGGAGCGGTGGATTCGTAGTGCAGGCACTGAACCCCAGCAATAACCCAGTGAGGCCTGCAGGAGTGGGGAAAGGCAGGGGCCCCCCCAGAGGCCTTTGTGGAGGCTAGTGGGCTGTGGTTGAGGCCTGGTGCTGGACCCCGCATCCCCCCTCTGCCCTGGTTCTGCCCTCGGTGGTCCATAGCCTTGGGGTGGGGGTACTTCCTCTCTGGCGCGGCTGGCCCCAGCCTCAGGACCTTCTGTCAACCACTCGGCCACTTGCTGTTGTAGTTGACCCAGCATCCTACTGGCCTCTACCCTTCACCCCTTTCCTGCTTGTATGGGGGGCCTGGGGGTCATAGTCGTGGAAGGGAGGGACACAGGTTGGAGGGGGGTGCTTCACAAATGATGAAGCAGGTCTGCTGGTGTCTTTCTCTCCCTCTCTCTCTGCCTCCTCCCCTCTCAATTTCTCTCTGTCCTGTCCAATAAAATGAAAAAAATCTCCACCAGGAGTGGTGGATTTGTAGTGCCGCCACCGAGCCCCCGAGATAACCCTGGAGCACTGAGGCCCAGGCAGCCCCGGCTGGTGGGTGACACCCCTGTGCTCCCCCCTGCTCTGGGTGCAGGGGGTAGGGGAGCCGGTGTTCCTCAGACCTCACCAGAAGCCTCAGGACCTGCCCTGGGGGGTTCCCAGCAGCCTTCTCTTTCCACCCCCACCCTTCTGGAACCTGGGAGCATGTGACATGCCCAAACCAGGGCTAACTCAGAACGGGGGAGGCTGTGGCCCGAGTCACGCCCCCTCTGTTCAGTACTCCCCCATCCAGGATGTGAGGGTGGGCTGCACAGGGCAGCCTCCACGCCACCATACCCCAGCCATGCCCTCGGGCACGTCCCTTGCCGCGAGCGCCACCCCTTCCCTGTGTCCTGGGTGTGGGACTCCTGGACTCTCAGGGCTCCAGGGCTGGGGCTGGCCTGCCCTCCTGGTCTAGATCCTGCCCTTCGTGGGGGCAAAGGGACAGCACCGGCCACCCACTTCAGCTCTCTCTGTCTCACTTAGAACCTCCTGGAACCCAGGTTGCGTCGGTCGCCTGCTGGGGTCTGGGGGATGCAGGGTGTCACAGCAGCTTTGATCTGGGAGTGTCCAGGGAGAGCACAGCAAGTGCCACTTGGTGACTTTCCACACTTGAATTGAGAGCTTCTCTGAGCAAGGGAGCCAAGAAGGTGGAGGTGGGAGGCGGCCACGTTTGGGGATGCCTGGAATCAGAGCCCCTGCTGGCCCAGCCAGATGCCCAGGTGGGTGTGCCTGCCACCCCTGCTCTCCAGGCCCTGCTCTGCCGCCCGCCAGGCACAGAGGCTGCAGGCCCATCTGAGAAGGGTTCTCTCTGGTGGGGTTTGGAGATCCCTGCACCTGATAATGAGCCTGGCCTGCCTGAGGGGACCAGGGTCTGAGCGCAGATGCTGTGCCTCAGTTTCCCCGCCTGTGAGGTAAGGCAGCTGTGCCTTCTCTCTCATGTCACCGTCGAGTCCAGTTGAGTTCATTCCTGTGTTGAGCCAGCTGGCGTGGTGGGGGGTGTTGGTGCAAGTTCACTGCCTGGGGAGCCGTGGGGGCCATGTTCTTGGGGCCAGGAGGCTGTGTCTGCCCGCCCAAGGCCGCTGGTTTGAACCCTGGCCCCCATGTAGCTGAGTGGTGCCCTGACATTGCACTCTCTCCCTCCATCCCTCCCTCTCTCTTGTGAAATAACACAGTGGGGGCCTGGGGTGCAGCCCTGTACCTTATTACCATGTGCCAGGCAATGGGTCCCCCCTTCCAGGATGCCCAGGGTGGTGTCCCCATGGGGAACGTGATGAATGGTGCAGCCTAGCCAAACCTGCACCTCTGTTCATCTCAGCTTTGCAGCTAAACACCAAGTGGCATGTGACATCAGACGTGGCAGCCCTGGTGTCGCCTGTCCATGACCTTGGGCCCTCAGAGCCTCTCTGAGCTCCCGGTGACAGAGATGACAGGTGTCCTTTTCATGTGCTTCCCAGAAGGGCTGACAGGTGGGGTACTTGTCCCCAAGCCCATCTCGTGCCTCCTATTTCCTTTGGCTCCGAATGAGTGCCTCCTCTCTCGTGCCTAGGGAAGGGAGCTGCCTGGATCTTCTAGGAGTCCAGGAGGACGCTGGCGGCCCTGAGCTGGTGGCCGTGGCTGCATGAAGCCCTTGCTCCCCGACACATTGGCCATTCTTCCGTGGGGGGACCTCTTTGCAGAGGGCTGCCCATGGCGGAGAGCAGGGATGTGGAGCCTGGTCCGAAGGTCACTGGGCTGCATGGGGGAGGTGGCAGCAGCTCCCTTCTTCTGCCAGGGAGGGGAGGGGAGGGGAGGGAAGGGATGGGGAGGGGAGGAGCAGAGAGGAGAGGAGGGAGGGGAGGCAGGGCTGTGTCCAATCCTGTCCAGCTGTTCAGGCTCCTGTCCCCCCACCCCCTTTATTTTGTCTCCAGGGTTATTGCTGGGGCCCGGTGCCCGCACTTCTCCACTGCTCCTGGAGGCCATTTTTCCCCCTTTTGTTGCCCCTGTTCATCATGGCTGTTATTATTATTGTTGTTATTGATGTTGCTGTCATTGGATAGGACAGAGAGAAATGGAGAGGAGGGGAAGACGGGTGGGGAGAAAGACAGACACCTGCAGACCTGCTTCACCGCTTGTGAAGCGACTCCCCTGCAGGTGGGGAACTGGTGGCTTGAACTGGGATCCTGACGCTGATCCTTGTGCTTCACGCCATGTGCGCTTAACCCGCTGTGCTAGCACTCAGCCCCCCTCCTGCTCCCCTTCTGAGTGAGCAGTTCCCAGCAGGGACATGCCAGCCACCCAACTGTACCAGCTTCTTGGCTACCCCCCGCCACCACAGCTGGTTTTCACGTCCCCCGGTGGGGGTGGGTTGTCCTTGGAAGGGACTCTGAAGGGCCCATGGACATCCTGGCCCTGGAGGGTGGAACATGCCAGACAGGTCAGTGGGAGCTGCGTGAGGGGCAGTGGGCTTGCTGCCCCAGGGCACACGGGGTCTGTGGGGGGAGCCTGCCCAGCTCTGTGTCCCCAGCCTGGCCACCGGGCAGGAAGTCAGCTGACTGGCACTGCCCACGAGGGAGGCAGTGAGCGGTCCTGGGGCCTGTCTGTGGGCTCCTGCTGCTTCTTAGTCCAGGCAAGGCCACCCCAGCTCCCCTAGACTGGGGCCCTTGGCCTGGCCTCGACATCCAGGCTCTGATGGGACTGGGGGCGCCCCACCCGCTGTCCGTGTTCAGAGACTGAGCCCCCATAACCTCCCCTCAACTTGAGCAGGAAGTAGCCCCCCCAGGGGAGGTGCAGAGCCCACTGTGGCCCTCCCTGGCCCCCCACACCCGTCTCGGGTGTGTGAACTCTGACCCCTGCACCTGTGAGGCTGACCCCTGGCCGATAGGTGTGTTGTAGTGGGGAGCAGCCTCGGAGGGGGCCAGGGAGGAGCCGGTTCTGAAATCCAGGGAGCCCCTGTGGGCGGCCACGCTGAACTTCAGCTTCCTGATTCAGGGCGATGGTGGCTGAGCTCCCAGGCTGGGGTGCAGCTCGTAGAAGCCGGAGGGCCTTCCAGGAAGGGGTGCCACCCCACCACCCCTCCATCATGGTGGGCACCAGCACTCTGCCACTGTCACCTCTCCACCACCACTTCCTCTTGGCCACCACAACTTTAATCAGCACCGTCCCCACGGCCCCCATCAGTACCTGGCACCCAGAGTCCCACGGGGCTGTGGCAGCCCCCCCCCCCCCCCCCCCCCGCTGCCTCCGACCCTCAGTGGAGGACCCTGACCGACCGGCTGGTCCTGCTCTTCACCAGAGAGGCACGTCCTTGGAGCCAGCTGCCCTCCCCCCCTCCCCACACCCCCTACAGCCAGCAAGGGCCATGCTGAGAGGGGTGAGGGGTCGGGCACAGGCCCTCTACGGCTGCCTGAGGAAGAAGCCCACTTGGCATTGGGGTTCCATGCCAAGGCCCTCGGGGCAGGGTGGGGATGCCTGGCTCTGGGCCTGGAGCTAGAGGGATGTTCCCAGGACCTGCCCAGGAATGGCGGGAGAGGAAGGGCCCCACAGGCCTGTCCACCCCAACCCTCCACCTTGGTCAGAGCCAAAGCCAGCCTCACTGACCAGCTCACCCCTGTGCCTGGCCTGGGGCGAAGTGCTCTGAGCTCAGCAGGGTGGCAGTGTGCGTGGTCCTCCTGGGAGCCCTGAGGAGCCTCCGGACTTGGCAAAGGCGCCTCAGTCTAGGTGGCAGGAGACACTCCTGCTGTCTGAGCCCAAGTTCCCATCACTCAAAGTGAGTGGTTGCACCCAGCAGGCCCCCCACAGCCTCACCTGAGCTGGCCCGACAGGCCGGCCTGTCGTTTCTGCAGCGCTCACATGTGCGTGATTTTCTCTCCTGGGCTGACTTTCTTGTGTATAGAGAGAGGGAGTTTCCCCTGGTGCCATTAACACCTCTGTATGGTGCCTGGACTTGAACCCTGGCCTAGAGCATGCTCACGTGGCTTCCCCAGTGGGCTGTCTTCTGTGCCCACTGGAGCAGTGCTGGCTGTGTCTCTCAAACCAAAGAAGGCGAGAGCGAGGCCAGGGCATGTGATGGTCATTCTGGACAGGAGGGCAGCGCTGTCAGCTGCCACGAGGCCTGTGCGCTTCTGGGATTTTCCACGCCAAGGCCTGCTGGGGCGGAAGCATCAGCCTGTTTCTGAGACGTTCCCCGGCATGTCTGTGGTTTGTGCTTCATTGCTGGGGAGAAGCCATTTCTGCCCACACCTGTCCCACCTGGCACTGTCCTCTGCTGGCCCGGCGGGGGTGGTGATGGCAGGTGACGGGGCCCCATACCTGCCCGTCCAAGGACCTGTCCCGGGCTGAGGCACCCCAAGGTCCCTGCGGGAGGGGCAGACCCCTTCATCCCTGGAGGCCGCTGGGTTCTGCTGAGGACACAGTGACCAATGGGGACACGCGTCTGTGGGGACACCCGGTTTCATCTCTCTGGGAGACACACAGTGTGGCTTCATGTGTGTGTGTGTGTGTGTGTGTGTGTGTGTGTGTGTGTGTACGTGTGCATTTTTTATCTATTTTTACTAGAGTGCCTCTGGCTGCTGGTGGTGCTGGGGATTGAACTTGGGGTATCGGAGCCTCAGGCAGGAGAGTCATTCACATAACCACTATGCCATCTCTCCAGTCCCAAAGTGTTTAGACTTTGGAGAAACCTCCTGCCTGTTTCCCGAGTGGCTGTTCTACACTCCCTCCTACACAGTGGCTGTTTCTTCGACACTTTTAAATCCTGTATTTATCCGACAGGTAGAAGTGGAGCCTCACCCTGGTGTGTGCCAACCTGGGACTGGACTCGGGGTCTCCCTCCAGCCTGGGACTGGACTTGGGGTCTCCCTCCAGCCTCTTGCTCTGTGCTGGACCACAGCCTGAGCTTATTTATTTATTTAAATAGATCTATTTTTAAAAAAATATTTATTCCCTTTTGTTGCCATTGTTTTATTGTTGTAGTTATTATCATTACTGATGTCGTTGTTGGATAGGACAGAGAGAAATGGAGAGAGGAGGGGAAGACAGAGAGGGGGAGAGAAAGACAGACACCTGCAGACCTGCTTCACCGCCTGTGAAGCGACTCCCCTGCAGGTGGGGAGCCGGGGGCTTGAACCGGGATCATTAGGCCGGTCCTTGTGCTTTGTGCCACCTGCGCCTAACCCGCTGCGCTACCGCCCGACTCCCGTGATCTTTTTTTTTTTTTTTTTTTTTAATAATGAGTAAGATACGGAGAAAGACACAAAGACCAGAGCCCTGCTCAGCTCTGGCTGATTGAACCTGGGCCCTGGGAGACAGGCGGCAGAGCCGTCTACAGAACCATGATGCCGTCTCCCCAGCTCCAGCCTGGGCTTTTTTAAATTTTAAAGATGTTTTATATATTTTATTCCCTTTTGTTGTCCTTGTTTATTTATTTATTTCCTTTTGTTGTCCTTGTTGTTTTGCTGTAGTTATTATTGCTGTTGGATAGGACAGAGAGAAATGGAGAGAGGAGGGGAAGACAGAGAGGGGGAGAGAAAGACAGACACCTGCAGACCTGCTTCACCTGTGAAGTGACTCCCCTGCAGGTGGGGAGCCGGGGGCTCGAACCGGGATCCTTATGCCCGTCCTTGCACTTCGCCCCACATACACTTAACCCGCTGTGCTACCGCCCGACTCCCCAGTCTGGGCTTTTTAAAGTTTTCCTCTGTGTCTCTCTCTCTCTCTCTCTCTCCCTCTCTCACCACCAGGGTTCATTCTTCACCGGAGCTCCACACACAATCCCACTGCTCCCCATTGGACCCCCCCCCAGTAAACAAAAGAGAGACCCCGTAGCACTGTACTCATGAAACACTCTCTTGCCGGTGCTCCCATATGGTGGCCAGGGGCTCAAACCCAGTCCTCTCTCATGGGGATGTGTGCATTCTAGCACTCGAGCTGTCTCCCCACTCTCAATTTTGTCCCTCCTTCCTTCCCTCCCTCTCTCCCTTCTTCCTTCCTTTCTTTCTTTCTTTCCCTTTCCTTTTTCCTTTCCCTTCCCTTCCCTTCCCTTCCCTTCCCTTCCCTTCCCTTCCCTTCCCTTCCCTTCCCTTCCCTTCCCTTCCCTTCCCTTCCCTTCCCTTCCCTTCCCTTCCCTTCCCTTCCTTTCCTTTCCTTTCCTTTCCTTTCCTTTCCTTTCCTTTCCTTTCCTTTCCTTTCCTTTCCTTTCCTTTCCTTTCCCTTCCTTTCCTTTCCTTTCCTTTCCTTCTACAAAGCCTCCCCCCAACCCACAAGCCCACCATGGGAACACAGCCCATTTCTCCTTCCGGGGAGCCCCTGTCTGGGGCAATCCTTTCATGGGGTGTCTCCTGTGTGTGGGGATGTGGGCGGCCTTCCCTCCCTGTCCAGCCTGTTCTCCCGCTGGCTGCAGGTCCCTGTTCCCCTGCCTTCCCACCCGAGCCTCCTCCCTGGGTCCCCCGCTAAGACTCCTTATCGGTCTCTTGCGCCACCTGTGGGCACCTTGTTCTCCTCGGGGGCTGGGGGGGGGCTTGTCCTGAGTATCCACCAAGCCCAGCCCCCCGCCCACACACGCGCACACACACACACCTCCTGGGCATGCCCAGCTGCATTCCAGGGCTGGCATCCAGACAGCTGAGCATTGAGTCAACAGAGCTCAAGGTGACACTGGGTGCAGGTGCCCGGGGACAGGGGTGCTGGTCACTCCCCCACCCCAACCCCCACACCGGGCCAGGACTGAGGGCTGGCTGCCAGGAGGCCGAGGTCCAGGACTTGGGGTGTGCCCCAGCACCAGGCAGCAGGACTCCCTCTCTGAACTGATTCTCGAGCCCCAAAGCCACATCTCCGGAAGTGTCCGCAGGCTAGGCCCCGGCTGGTGTCTGATGGGCTCACGGCTGTGTGGGGGTCCTATCCCACAACCAGTGGCCTTGAACCCGGATGGATGGTGTATGTATTGGGGGGTGGGAGGGATGTTCCAGAGGTGCTCGCCCCGTATGACAGGGACACCCCCGGCCCAGGGACAGTGCCACGCCATCCAGGGGTCCAGGCAGGTGGCTGGTGTGGGGATCTTGGTCATGCTGGACCCGTGTAGATGTTCCTGCTGTCATTCTGGGGTTTCTATTCACATCCTCAATTCTGGGGGCCTGGCCCCCCGACATTCCAGGACTAGCCGAGGTCAGCTGGGGCCTCCCTCCCCCGGGCCTGCACCCCAGTCTTCCAGGGCTGGAGTCTGGCTGGTGAAAAGGTGGTGGGGAGGGGGGAGCCTAGCCCAGACCACCGCCTTCCACAGGCTCCAGGATCGCCGTGTGCTGGGGGGGGGGGGTGCTCACCCACATGGTGAGACGTGAGTGGGCCAGCCAGCCCTTCTCAAGCCCAGCTCTCCCCCAGAGTCCCCTGAACCCCATCTTCCCCAGCAGGCCTGGGGATTAGGGGGTGTGTGAACCAGCTCCTGGGGCCAGTGAGCCCGATGGCTTGGGTCAGTGCACGGTCAAAGGTCACAGGCATTGCAGCCAGGGTGTCTGGGGCCCTGGGGACAGCAGGCAGGCAGGAGGAAAGGACACTGACGGCCTTGTCCTGCCCCTCTGAGGGGACCCTTAGATTTAGGTCCTGTGTGGGTGTGCATCCTCTGTGTGTCTCTCTCTTTCCCTCTGAAATAAAAGGCTGAGAGATGGGCACGAGGTCCTGGATCACCAGAAGACCTGTCTGCACAGCACACACTGGACAGACACACAGACAGACAGACTGCGTACACACACCAGAAGACCTGTCTGCACAACACACACTGTACAGACACACAGACTTTGCACCAGACACATACACCAAACATACTGCTCACACACACACACACACACACTGTGCACACACACACTGTGCACACACACACTGTGCACACACAGACAGACACATGGACACCACACACACACCACACACACACTGGACACACCATACACAGACACACCGTACACACACCATACACACACACACCGGACACCCCCCCACACATACACCCCAGCACACTGCAGTGCTTTGGTTCACGTGTTCAGTGGAAGCCAAGTCTGGGCCTTGTGACCTCAGGTGTGCAAGGCCTGTGCTCGAACGCTGAGCTGACTCCCAGCACTCTGGTGACCGCTGCATCTGGCCACTGTCGCTGGCCTCCTCAGTGGATGCTTCCTCACAGGGGGAGGCCCTGCGCTCTGCACCCCCCCACACACGGGGTCTCCAGAGGGGTGTGGGAAGATGGCCCCCCGGGAGGTGCAGCAATGACGTGTCTGTCTCCCCACAGAACTGCCAGACCTTCAGCAGCCTCAGCTGCCTGAGCGCCAGCGCCGACGAGGGCCCCCCCAGCCCCCAAACCAGCGCCCCCCGACCCCCGGGCCCCGTGGGGGGCAGGACCCTGCTGGACACACCGCCGCCCACCTGCAGGGAGGAGCCGTTCTGTGAGGACGAGGGCAGCCGGCGGGGGCGTGGGGCGAGGGGCAGCCCCTGCTCTCTGGACGGAGAGCTGGACATCGAGCAGATCGAGAACAACTGAGGCCTGTCTGGCCTGCCGGAAGCTTCTGGAAGCCTTGGTTTCAGGGCCGAGCCCACTGCCTCTTGACGGGCGGTGCATCTCTGCGGACACCTCAGCCCTGGCCAACGTGGAGGCCAGGGGGCCACTGGTTCGGTCCATGTCCCCCTTTCTTTGTGGGGCGTCACCCCATGACTCCTGCTGCCTCCCCTGCCCTGTGGGCTGTGGGGGTCCTGGCCTTCCCGGCCTCCTGCTCAGGGTCAGTTTTGGGGGGTCGGCCCCACTGCTTCTCTCCCTCAGTTCTCTGTGCCTTCTCTGCAGGGGCCCCTGCTTCCGGCTTGGGGCAACACCACAACCATTTGGCCTTAATCCCGGCGCTGGGAAACAGTCTGGGACACAGGTGGGACCTGGCTCTTCGGGGACGTCTGTGTGGGTGGGCTCTGTAACTGGAGAGCAGATCTGTCCTCCCTCCCGGGGGGTGTCCTGTCCCTCCAGGGCCCCCGTCACTGGATGATGTGTCCAGGTGGGCCACCTGCCGGCCGCTAGGGGACTTTAGCCCCCCCCAAGCACGTCCATGTGGGGAGGGGGCACAGCCCCTACTCTCCGCTTCCCACACGCTCAGCACTCCAGGGACCTGGTCTCGCCCCAGCCCCCACCTGCCAGGGCACACCTGCTCACTGCTTCCACAGGTGGTGGGGAGGAGGATCACTGATCCCCGAGAGGCCCTCTGAGCTTCCCTGTAGAGACCCGGCTCTGTCCCCCACTCTCCAAGGTCGTGTCCGGAATCCTGGATGTGAGGCCAGGCCTGGGGGCAGTTCCGGGCCACCTCAGGGTCCCCCAGCACAGGTGTGTCCTCTGACCTGAGTGGACAGCAAGCATGGTCCTGGGTGCGAAGGGGCAGGGGAGCTGGGCTTAGCGGGAACAGGTGGTCACTCGAGGCCCAGCCTGTGATGATGGGTGTCTATGACAGACCCTCGTGGCCCCTGGGCCACCCGTCCTGCCCAGACCATCCTCCCTGCCCAGCATTGGGGGGGGGGGCTTGGCATGTCCCTGCTGCTCACAGACAGCATCTCGCTGGCCCTGTGTCTGTCCTCTGGAAAGAACAGGCCTTCTAGAATGTTCTGCAGTGTCCCCACAGGACCCTCCCTCTTTGACTCCCCCCAACCCCCAGTGTGACTGTCTCCATGGGGCAGTAGGAGCCCCCAGGTGGCAGCATGGGGCCTCACTTCTGTCGGGGCCCTGCCCATGAACCCCGTGTGTGTGGGGGGTCCCTGGGCATCTGTGAATGCCACTGATCACATGTGCAGGCCCCAGACCCTCTTGCCTTATAGGTGGTGGGGGGGCCCCCAGGCCCCAGGAAGCTCCCCCCGACGCACACACGCACGCAAGCACACACACAATCACACACATACACACACACGCAGAGCCCCAGCCCCAGAAAGCCTTACTTCTCAGCGCACTGTTTTCGTAGCCAAACGTTTTGTGAATTTGTATGTGGAAAGAAAAGGGGAAATAAATAACAGGATAAATGGGGGACCCACCCTGGGGGGGAGCAGCTGCCCTGAAGCACCTAGGGACGCCCCTCCCCACAGCACCTGACTGCCGCCCCCCATGCAGAGGGAGAGGTGGGGGGACCCCGCTGAGTCGGGATGTAGTCTGACCTAGCGCAGCGTTTACGGCAGAGGAACAGGGGCTCTTGGGGGACGCTTGGTGTGGCTGAGCTTCAGGAAGGGGTGCAGCTGTGCTCCCCACGCACCACGCTCTAGTCTCAGGAATCAGCTTGTTACTTTTACTGTGTAAATAAAGCTTCCTGGTTCACCGCCGCTTGTGCCGCTTGTGCCTGTTCCCTGCCAGGACCTGGGGGGGGGGAATGGACTCTGCTGGCCATGGACCCCAGACCCTGTCCCCTCTGAGCCTCAAGGTGGCATCTGGTAGTGGGGACAGCGGCTGGGAACAGGGACACAGGACTTGAGAGGCTCCAGTGTCCACTGCTGGGGGCCATCCCTCCAGAGCTGGGTTATGGGGATGGGGTCCCAGTTCTGCACCCCACCAGCCAGGAGCAGGGACCCCAGAGTGAGAAGCTGCAGAGACCACCCCCTCACCCACCCTCCTGCCATGTTCCGGCCCCCAGAGCACTGGGGAGGGTGTACAGGGCCCCCCATGCCCCAAGTGGGCGTGTCTCTGAGCTCCTGCCACGCAGCACGGGCAGCCCTGTGCCCCTGCAGGGACCAGATGGGCTCACAGGGCACCCCACACTGGGCAGGGCCTGCTCTCAGTGGAGGCTTCTGGGCCTCTCCAGGGAAGTTCAGCGAGGGGACCAGACAGTGGTGGTGGGAGGTGGTCAGTCTGGGTCTCAGCCCTGCCCTGCCCAAGTGTGGGCCAGCACTTGCCCTGTGCCTCAGTTTCCCTTTTTGTAACTTGAGAATGCAGCCCCCCCAATAGGGATAAAGAAGGGTCCTGGACCCCCACCCCCGGAGACTTGAGGATTGATTGGGTCTCCAACTGGATCCCCATCCCCACCCCCGGAGCCCTGAGGATTGATTGGGGACAAGCAGGGTCTGTCCTGGGGCTGATTCTGAAACCGAATGAGCCCTGGTCCCTTCATTTCACGCCTGGGGGAGCGGGGCCTGGTCCTAGGTGCCTGCTCCCCCCCCCAGAAGCCAGCCAGTTGGGAGATGAGTCCCAGCCCCGTGTCCCCACCAACCTCCCTGGGCCCCCACACTCTGCCCAGTCTCTCGGGTACCCAGAGCTTTATTTGTGGTCCCTGCTTATGGGGGACACATCCAAACTCAGAGGTGAGGGTTGCAGAATGTCCCTCAGGATCTGAGCCAGACTGCCCAGTGGGGGTGGGGGAGCAGAGGTCCCGGCAGTGGGGGGCAGGCTGCATAGACCCTCCTTACTCCAGACATGGGGGAAGGTGGGGGGTCAGGACAATGGTGCCCCCCAGCCTGGGTGAACGGTGTCCCCCCACTGCCTGGATAGCAGTGTCCCCCAGCCCAGGTGAGCGATGTCCCCTGGCTCAAGTGAGCAGTGTCCCCCTGCCTGGATGGCCCAGGTGAGTGGTGTCCCCCCGCCTGAAGGGTGGTATCCCCCGGCCTGGGTCAGCATGTCGGGCCCAGGTCACTGGTCCCCGTGCTGGAGCAGCAGGCCCACAGCTTCTGCCAGGTTGTCCACGTAGCCGTCTGCTCGCACCTCTGGGTGCTGCTCGTCACTGGGCCTGAGGGACAGATGGGGGGGATGGTCAGCAGGGGTCTCACACTGCCACACCCAACAGCCCCTGACTGCCACTCCTCCCCAAAAAACAGGCCCTGTAGGTGGGAGGGCTCCTCTCCTGAGACCCAGAGTGGAGCTTGGTTCTGCACCCCAGGTTCAGAGGGGAGGGGAGGTAGGGTGGTTGCTCAAGCCTGACCCTCCAAACTCTGCTGTCTCCCTATTGCCCAGTCACAGCCTGCCCCCCCACACCTGAGGCTGTCTCCCCACCTCCTCTGCCACCCACTGTCCACGCCATATCCCAGGAGTGACTTTCTGAGAGCCTCCGAGGGAGCCCCAACTTGGGGAGCCCTGAGAGAGAGGATCTAGCCGCGGAAGTGGGGTGGGGGAGCTCCGTGGACAAGCAGCACAGTGACTCGGGTACGAGGAGACTGGACGCCCAGGCCAGGAGTAACCGCAGGGCTGGGGGACGCGGACCTCCACAGGGTCCACAGCTTGGGGGGGGTGCAGTCATGCACTTGGAAGCCAGCCCCCCCCACCAGAGCCTCCAGGATCACGGGGTGCCCAGATGCCCAGGCTCCTGAGGGCACAGAGCCAGTTTTCTCTAGCTGGAGCCAGTTCAGGGCCAGGCGAACAGGCAGCCACACCTCCCCCCGCCACCACACAGCCTGTGCCAACCTCAGCTGCTCCAGGTGACTCTGAGCCAGCCACCCCCCCCCCCCAAAGACCCGGCTGCCTGAGGGATGTGGGAACTGAGTCTCCAACTCCACGTCCCCAGAATGGGATACACCTGAGTTGACACTAAGAAAGCCCCTGGAATGCTCGGGCGAGACTCTCATGCCTGAGGTTCCAAACTCCCAGGTTCAATTCTGTGCACCACCATAAGCAGAGCTGAGCAGGGCTCTGGTAAAAAAAAAAAGAAGAAGGAGAAGGAGAAGGAGAAGGAGAAGGAGAAGGAGAAGGAGAAGGAGAAGGAGAAGGAGAAGGAGAAGGAGAAGAACAAAAAGAAATGGCTCAGCGGGCAGAGCGCCCCCAGACTCCTGTTTCCCTCTCCTGCATGGCACGTCGCGAGCGAGGCTCTGGCTCCTCGTGTTCTAACAAAAAAGATTTACTATTTTACTCATTACAGAAAGTGTTTCACAGACAGAGCAGCACTCGGGTACGTGCGGTGCCAGGGATCGAACCGGGAGCCTTGGGTGTGAGCATCCAGTGCTCTACTTCCCCCGCCATTCTCTCACACATGAAATAAGTAACAGGAATCTTTTTTTTTTTTTTCTCCAGGGTTATCACTGGAACTCGATGCCTGCACCACAAACCCACTGCTCCTGGAGGCCATTTTTTCCCATTTGTTGCCCTTGTTGTTATTGTTACCATTGCTGTTGTTGTTGGACAGGACAGAGAGAGGAGGGGAAGACAGAGAGGGGGAGAGAAAGACAGACACCTGCAGACCTGCTTCACCGCCTGGGAAGCGACTCCGCTGCAGGCGGGGAGCCGGGGGCTCTAACCAGGATCCTTACGCGGGTCCTTGTGCTTCACGCCACCTGCACTTAACCCGCTGTGCTACTGCCCGACCCCTGGAAATCCTTTTTTTCCCCCCTTCCTTCCTTCCTTCCTCGCTTCCTTCTCCTCCTTCTTCCTCATGAATTTTAAGACGAAGGCCAGGAAGAAGGGCAGGGACGGGGGTAGCTCTCCCAGCAGAGCCCGAGTTTTACCAAGGCCCTGGGTTTGAGCCTCTGCATTTGAGCCCTGGCACCGCATGAGAGCGCAGTGACACTGGGGGAAGCTCCGTGGGTGGATAGTGGGGCGGTGCTGTGGAGGGAAAAGACAGAACTCCAACTCGAGGGCCCAGGGGCTGTCCCCCAAGGAACAAAGGAGGTGTCTTGTGGGGCAAAGGACAAGGGCACGATTTCCCCAGAGGGGCCAGGTGTGTGGGGCCTGAGCTGGCAGCCTGGTGCCCTCTTGTGGTCTTCAACATGCCGGAAGGAGGGGACTGGAAGGGGGAGGTGCTGCGGGGGCAGGGGTGAGCCTCTGATGACCACACTGGGCTGAGGGTCAGGTCACTGGGCTCTCAGGCCCCCAGACACAGGGCTGGTCTGGCCTCACTGAGATCCCTGGACCCATCTCCCCACATCCCTGGACGCCACCCTTCCTGGGAGAGAGAGAGTGTGTGTGTGTGTGTCTGTGTCTCTATGTCTCTGTGTCTCTGAGCTCAGAGACACCCCTGGGACCCACACTGACCCCCCAGCCAGGGCTGGCTGAGGCCAGAGATCACGCAGGGCCCAGATGCCCACTGCCCACCCAGCGACCTCAACCCCCGCCCTCCATCCACTCAGCCACCTGGAAGAGGGGACACGCTGGGCCCAGCAGGGGCCATGGGCCTGCCAAGCTGGTCAGACACAGAGCCAGGGGGCCGAGTGAGGGCAGCCAGCCCGGTGACCAGGTGCTGACACCAGAGGCGTCCCCTGGCCCGGGGCCCCCCACAGCCTAGGTGCCTCAGCTATCCAAGTGGCCGTGTGCCCAGAGTGCCCTCTGCAGGCAAGAAGGGGCAGTGCCAACAGCCAGGAAACAGCTTAACGTCCTGGTCACATCAACCCCCTGAAGGCGGCAGGTGAAGTTCCCAGAAGGTCCCAGAAGGTCCCTGCTCCTTGTGACGGGAGAGCCACTGCAGAGACCTCTTCCCTCCCCTCTGCTCGGCTCAGTGTGGACCTGGGTCAGAGGGCGTCCCTTGCTGGAAACACAGCCCAGGTGACCCCACAAAAGCCGGGCCTGGTGGGATCAGGTGGGACACAGCCTCCCATAGCCCTTGTCCACTGGTGTGTGGGGGCCCTCTAGGTACACACAGGTAGCCCGGGCCAAGATACAGCCTCGGTTTCCAGGGCCGTGGCTAGAGAGACCCCAACTGAAGCCGCTGCCCTGCACACGGGCTCCCAGTGCTCACACTCCACGGACACCCGTGGGGGCTAGGGAGCTCGAACCCCACATCTTGGGGGGGAGGAAGGTCTGTATTTTAGACGCGCCAGAGTGCAGAGAGGGTCTCTGTTGCCCTGGCGGATGGTGGTGGTGGGCTCAAAGGACTGGGCCCCCTGGCTGGGGAGCCAAGGGCACCTCCACGCCCTCGCACCTGTGTGTACCTAGTCCCCAACCTCGCCTCTGGGTGCCAGGCATAGGGGAGGGGGGGCGTCAGGGCGAGAGCCCAGCCATTAGTCTATGTGATCCCAGCTAAGCAGGTCACTCAGGACAGGTGCCCCCTCCTCAAGCCCAAGAACTGTCCCCTACCCTGAGTCCAAGAAACACACCTCACCCCAAACCCAAGAGCTGTGTGTCACCCCCAACCTGACACCCCCCCCCCCCGTAACTGCCTTTGACCAAATCTCTTGCCGTGCGCCAAGCTGCACTTTGAATGATGGCCATCAGAACCGCCTGCAGCAAAGCAAGACACCGTTTAGTGGTCACCCGGCTGAGCACACATGTCACCATGCACGAGGACCTGGGTTCGAACCCCTGGTCCCCACCTGTAGCAGATCTCTCTCTCTCTCTCTGTCTGTCTTGCTTTTTTATTTTTAATCTTTATTTATGGGGTAGAGACAGCCAGAAGTTGAGAGGGAAGAGAGTGACAGAGAGGGAGAGAGACAGACACCTGCAGCTCTGTTTCACTGTTTCTCTTAAAGCTTTGCCTCTGCGGGTGGGGACAAGGGGCTCGAACCTGGGTCCTTGCATACCGTAACATGTGTGTTCAACCAGGTGTGCCACCACCCGGCCCCTCTCTCCCTCTCCATCTCTCCCTTCCCTCTCCATTATCTCTCTGTCCTATTTAATAAAAGAGAGGTGGGGAGTCGGGCGGTAGTGCAGTGGGTTAAGTGCACCTAGCGCAAAACGCAAGGACCGGCATAAGGATCCCGGTTCGAGCCCCCGGCTCCCCACCTGCAGGGGAGTCGTTTCACATGCAGGTCTGCAGGTGTCTGTCTTTCCTTCCCACTCTCTGTCTTCCCCTCCTCTCTCCATTTCTCTCTGTCCTATCCGACAACAACACAATAATAACCACAACGATAAAACAAGGGCAACAAAAGGGGGAAAAAATAGCCTCCAGGGGGTCGGGCGGTGGCGCAGTGGGTTAAGCGCACGTGGTGCAAAGCACAAGGACCGGCGTAAGGATCCCGGTTCGAGCCCCCGGCTCCCCACCTGCAGGGGAGTCGTTTCACAGGCGGTGAAGCAGGTCTGCAGGTGTCTATCTTTCTCTCCCCCTCTCTGTCTTCCCCTCCTCTCCCCATTTCTCTCTGCCCTATCCAACAACAGCAACAACAATAATAACCACAACAATGATGAAACAACAAGGGCAACAAAAGGGCAAAAAATGGTCTCCAGGAGCGGGGGATTCATGGTGCAGGCACCGAGCCCCAGCAATAACCCTGGAGAAAGAAAAAAAAAAAGAAAGAAAAAAAAGAAATAGTTCTTAAAAAAAAAAAAAGAGTAGATAGCATAATGGTTATGCTATCTACAGACTCTTGTGCCTGAGGCTCCAAAGTCCCAGGTTCAATCCCCCACCCCACCATCAGCCAGAGCTGAGTTAAAAAAAGACTCAGAGGGAGTCGGGCTGTAGCGCAGCGGGTTAAGCGCAGGTGGCGCAAAGCACAAGGACTGGCGTCAGGATCCTGGTTCGAGCCCCCAGCTCCCCACCTGCAGGGGAGTCGCTTCCCAGGCGGTGAAGTAGGTCTGTAGGTGTCTGTCTTTCTCTCCCCCTCTCTCTGTCTTCCCCTCCTCTCTCCATTTCTCTCTGTCCTATCCAACAACGAGGACATCAATAATAACTACAACAATAAAACAAGGGCAACAAAAGCGAATAAATAAATAAAATAAAAATAGAAATAAATAAAAAAAATAAAGACTCAGAGTTAAAAAAACAAAAACCAAGAAAAACTCTGGTCAAAAAAAAGGGCGAGGGGGACAGGCGGTGGCGCACCTGGTTAAGCGCTCACATTACAGTGCACAAGGACCCGAGTTCCAGCCCCCGGTCCCCACCTGCAGGGGGAAAGCTTTGCAAGTGGTGAAGCAGGACTGCAGGTGTCTCTGTGTCTCTCTCCCTCTCTCTCTCGCCCACCCTTCTCAATTTCTATCTCTAATAATAAATAAGATCTAAAAAAAAATTAAAAAAAAAAAAAAAAGAATTCCACAAAAAAAAAAAAAAAAGCGAGACACTCCCGGTGGCCAGGCGCCCACAAGCGCCCCAGCGCCCGCAGGCTGAGCCCTGAGTCCCCCCACCCGCTCCTCTGCCCGCCCCCATTCCCAGACAGGGTGCGCGGGCGCGGGCCGCCGCCAGGGGGCGCTCACCTGAACTTGCCGGTGCGCACCTGCAGGGCGCGGAGGCCGCAGCGCTGGGCACCGCCCACGTCGCCCACGAGGTCGTCTCCCACCATCAGCGCCTGCAGACACACGGAGGCTGAGGGCTGTGCCCTGCTGACTCTGGGCGGCATGCTCGGGAGGCCTGCCTGGCCGCAGGCTCAAGACCCTGTGGCCCCGCGGCCTGGGCGGCCAGAGCCCCCGACTTGCGGGCGGGCGTGAGGGTCTGAGTTCCATCGCCGCGCACAAGGACCCGGGTTCGAGCCCCCGGCTCCCCACCTGCAGGAGGGACGCTTCACAGGCGGTGAAGCAGGGCTGCTGGTGTCTGTCTCTCTCGCTGTCTGCCTCCCCCTTCCCTCTCAATTTATCTCTGTTTCTATTGTAAATAAGTAAATATTTAAAAATATTAAAAATAAATATATTGGGTTAACCGCACATGGTGCAAAGCGCAAGGGCCAGAGTAAGGATCCCGGGTTCTAATCCCCGGCTCCCCACCTGCAGGGGAGTCGCGCCACAGGCGGTGAAGCAGGTCTGCAGGTGTCTGTCTTTCTCTCCCCGTCTCTGTCTTCCCCTCCTCTCTCCATTTCTCTCTGGTCTATCCAACAACAACGACATCAATAACAATAATAAAACAACAAGGGCAACAAAAGGGAGTAAATATTTTATATATATATATTTTTTTTTTTTTTTCCTTTTCTTTTAAAAAATAAACCTTGTGATCTGGGAGGTGCTGCAGTGGATAAAGCACTGAACTCTCAAGCATGAGGTCCTGAATTGAGGTCCTGAGTTCAGTCCCCGGCAGCAAACGTACCAGAGTGATGTCTGATTTTTTTTTCTCTCTCTCCGTCTATCTTTCTCATTAATAAATGTAACCTTCTGGTCTGGGAAGTGGAGAAATGCATAAGACATTGGACTCTCAAGCATGAAGTCCTGGGTTCAATCCCTGGCAGCACATGTACAAGAGTGATGTCTGGTTATTTCTCTCTCTCTTCCTATCTTTCTCATGAATAAAGAAATAAAATCTCTAATAAATAAATGTAACCTTTAAAAATAAACCTCTAAAAGAAAAAAAAAAGGCTGGAGAGATAGCAAGTGTTTATACAAAAACTCTCTCACTCCAAAGCCCCAGGTTCAATCCCCAACACCACCATCAGCCAGAGCTGAGCAGGACTCTCTCTCTCTTACAAAGCAGAGCCCCAGACTGCAGGCACAGCACACAACTGCAGGGGGCCCACATGTGCTCATGTCAGATTCAACACACACACAGCCCCTGCCCCCAGACCGCCAGGGCTCCCAGGATGAGGAGGCTGTGACAGGGACAGAGAAGATGGAGCAGGGGAAGGATGGCGGCTGTGGTCCCTGCAGAGGAGCTGACGCCAGGGCCCGAGGGGGGTGGGGTGGGGGGAGCCTAGGGGGGTGGAGGTGCGCCCCTTCCCCCAAGCAGCCGGACCTGTCTGTGGCGCTGGGTCCCCGGGGAGCACTCTCAGTGAAGGGCAATCAGGCGCCGGGAGGAACAATTATGGCCAAATCAGCGAGGATTTAAAAAATCATTGGCGAGAAGATAGAGGTCGAGAGGTGCCCTGTCAGGGGAAATAAAGAGCCCCCCAACCCTGCCCCCCACCAGACCTGGGTCTCGCCTCCCCAGCTGCTACCTGGTGCTCTGGGGTCTCTCTCTCTCTCTCTCTCTCTCTTACAAAGCAGAGCACCAAATCCCAGGCACATCACACAAGTGCTCGTGTGAGATTCAACACACACAGACCCTGGCTGCCCTCACCCCCAGGTCTCCAGGGCTCCCAGGCTGAGGAGGCTGCTGCTTCCCATGGAACTTGGGTTCAGAGAGGGCCGGGAGACAGTGCAGCAGCAGGGAACTGGGCGAGCTGGTGGGTGCCCCAGGGGTGCTCTGGTCAGAGAGAATTATGAGGAGGGAGATAGCTCAGCAGGTGGAGTGCAAAACCAGTACCCCTGAGCTCCAGGTTCAATCCCAGGCACCACCCACATCAGAGCTGAGTGGGCCTCTGATCTCTCATAAAAAAGCAAAGCAGGGAGTCGGGCGGTAGCGCAGCGGGTTAAGCGCACGTGGCGCAAAGCACAAGGACTGGTGTAAGGGTCCCGGTTCGAACCCCCGGCTCCCCACCTGCAGGTGGATCGCTTCACAAGTGGTGAAGCAGGTCTACAGGTGTCTGTCTTTCTCTCCCCCTCTGTCTTCCCCTCCTCTCTCCACTTCTCTCTGTCCTATCCAACAACGACGACAATAATAACAACAACAATAACTACAACAATAAAACAATAAGGGCAACAAAAGGGAATAAATCAGTAAATAAATATTTAAAAAAGAAAAGCGAGGCCGGGTGGTAGCGTCCCCAGTTAAGTACACGTCACCAAGCTCAAGGACTGGGGTTCGAGCCCCCACTCCCCACCTGCAGGAGGTCCACTTCATGAGCCATGAAGCAGGTTTGTAGGTCTCTCTCTTTCTCTCTCTCTCCTCCTCCTCCTCCTCTCTATTTCCCCATCCTCTCTCAATTTCTCTGTCTTATCTAATAACAATAACAGCAACAACAAGAAGACTAAAAATGAATCTCTATCTTGTGGTCCTGGAGGTGGCGCAGTGGCTAAGGCACTGGGTTCCCAAGCATGAGGACCCGAGTTTAATCCCCGGCAGCACATGTACCAGAGTGATGTCTGGTTCTTTCCCTCTCTCCTAGCTTTCTCATAAATAAATAAATAAATAAATAAACAAATAAATAAAGTCTTTAGGAAAAAGTATCCCCATCTCTCAGAGACACTCAGGAGTAGCCACAGATGGAAATAATCTAGGGGAGGAAGGTAAAGGTGAAATAAACAGGTTCTTCTTCTTCTTCTAGCATTTGCCCTTCTTCCGTAGCCAGTCAACAGCGTAGGTTGAGCCTGATGTAAAGTTTCGAGACCTCCTTTGAATCTGGAGAGGTGGCAGTCGTTGACTATGTGGGTCATAGTCTGTCTGGAGCCGCAGGGGCAGTTTGGGTCGTCTCTGGCTCCCCAGCGATGGAACATAGCGGCGCACCGGCCATGGCCTGTTCGATAGCGATTGAGGAGGGCCCAATCATAACGTGCTAGGTCAAAGCCGGGTGGACGCTTGCAGGGGTCTGTGATGAGGTGTTTGTTCTTTACCTCAGCTGACTGCCAGCTCTGTTTCCAAGAGACTGGAACAGAGAAGTTCAGTGTAGGCGTAGGGGACCAGATTGGGTGACGAGACGTCAAATGTTGGACAGGGTGGGCGAAGATATCTGCGTATATTGGCAGGTCCGGTCGAGCGTAGACGTGGGAAATGAACTTAGATGATGCCGCATCCCGACGAATATCTGGCGGGGCGATGTTGCTAAGAACTGGCAGCCATGGGACCGGGGTGGAACGGATGGTTCCAGAAATGATCCTCATGGAGGAATATAATTTGGAATCGACCAAGTGGACATGGGGGCTACGGAACCATCCTGGGGCACAGTATTCTGCAGTGGAATAGCATAATGCCAGAGAGGATGATCGCAGTGTGGAAGCGCTCGCGCCCCATGAGGAGCTGGCCAGTCTTGCAATGATGTGATTCCTTGCGCCCACCTTTGCTGCAGTTTTTATGAGATGTTCGTGAAATGACAGAGTGCGATCGAGAGTAACGCCGAGATAGACTGGCTGGGCTTCACGCCGGATTCTCAAATCGCCAAGCTGCACGTGAAGCTCACGCGAGGCCGAGGCATGGTGTAGATGGAAAACAGATGATACCGTAAACAGGTAAAACTTCAAAACTTCAAGGGCAAAGCTGAGAACAAGTCAGACAGCCACCAGCACGGGCTGTGCCTCAGAGTGAGGCAGGTATGCTGGCGCTGTGTTTGCATAAACAAGGGGGTGGAAGTGAACAGCGGGACCGGTTGACCAGCATGGCCGCCCGGCAGCCACCACAGCAGAACCGTCTGAGGTAAGAACTGCCAGGGGTTAGAGCACAGGAGTTGGCAAGTGTGAGAGGCCTCAGCATCAATCCTTGCAGCTCATATGCCACAGCTGACGTGTCTCCCGATAAGCAAATCTTAGATGCCAGTGGTGGTGCACCTGGTTGACCGTGTATGTTGCCATGTGCAGGGACCTGGGTTCAAGCCCCGGATCCCCACCTGCAGAGGAGTCGCTTCACAGGCGGTGAAGCAGGTCTGCAGGTGTCTGTCTTTCCCTCCTCTCTGTCTTCCCCTCCTCTCTCCATTTCTCTCTGTCCTATCCAACAACAACGACATCAATAGTAACGATGATAATAACCACAGCAACGATAAAAAACAAACAAACAAACAAAAAAAACCAGGGTAACAAAAGGGAAAAAATGGCCTCCAGGAGCCCCAGCAATAACCCTGGAGGCAATAAATAAATAGAAAAAAGGGAAGGAAGGAAGGAAGGAAGGGAAGAGAAGGCTGGAGATACTCAGAACCTGCCCTGCTGTCTGCTCCTAGGGTGGAGGTCACACCTGGCTGCTTAGTCCTGGGTCTGTGTCAGGCCCCTGAGCTTCCCTGAGATCCTAGACGCCCCCCCCCCCCAATGTCAAGGGACCTACCTGGTGGGCTTCCAACCCCAACTCCTGCAGCGCCAACTTGAAGAATTCAGGCTCTGGCTTGCCGACCACTTCCGCCTTGAGTCCGCAGGCATACTGGGGGAGTGGAGGAAGGGAGCCCTTGAAAGCTTCTGTTGGGGGCGGAGGGAAGGGGACCCCAGGTGTGGGGCAGACTGCAGGGACAGGACACGTAGGCAAGGAGCATGCGGACCCCGTGAGGGGCTGCCAGGGTGACTGCACCCCTGGACCCTCCCCACCTCACTGGCCTCCCCCACAGCTGTCCCCCCAAGTCAGGGAAAGTGGGGGAAGAGCAGGGAGGGGGCTGATGGGCTCGAAGAGTGGGACCACTGTGACAGAAAGCAAACGTGGAAGCTTCCGGCAGGCGGGCACCTCGAGCGCCTTCGTGTAGGCGCCCACGTCCAGCATCAGGCCGGAGGTCTCCTTGTAGTAGCGCCTAGGACAGAGCAGAAGGGACGGCGTGAGGCCGGGGCCCGCCCATCTGCAGAAGCCCCCCAGGTGAGGGACAGCTTCAGGAGGACCCTGCTATGATGGTGGACAGGCCCCCAGGGGACACAAGGGGAACCCCACCGCCCACCCGGGATTCAGCACAAGGCTCCCCCTAAAACAGCTGCCTGGCCTTTCCCACAAGAGCCATTAACCTCCCGCGGCAGTTTGGTAAACAGCTTAATTTTCCCAGAGCCCTGTGACAGTGGAAATTACCAGACAATTCCACCGCGGCCTAAGCAGATGCCACGCACAAAGTCAGCCCATCTGGGGGGGGACAACGGGGGGGGAGGGGACAGTGCCCAGGTCCACACTCCCGCAAGGGGGGAGGTGCAGGGGGCAGCCCCCAGTGGACCTCCAAAGCTCTCTTTCTGTCTGAGCACCCCCACCCGGGGCCCTGACAGAGTTCCCATGTACTAGGCACCCCACATTCAGCAAGAAACCCGCCCACCCACACTGCTGGTCAAAGGGATCAGAGCCACCAAGCTGGAAGCCAGGGGGACTCCCAGGCGTCTCATCTCTCAGCTGCCTGAGTTACGCCGCGGCCCAAGTATAAGGGCTGCTTCAGATCGAAAGGCATGTATTTCTTTTAACAGATATAATTAGCACTTGCTCTCGAAAGAGAGAGAGAGAGAGAGGAGAGAGAGAAAGGCCAGGCAATAATGCACCTGGTTAAGCGCACACACTACAGGACCCAGGTTCAAGTCCCTAGTCCCCCCACCTGCAGGAGGAAAGCTTCACAAGTGGTGAAACAGGGCTGCAGGTTGTCTCTCTCCTTCCATCTCTCTCTCTCTCACCCTCTCTCTCTCTCTCTCTCTCTCTCTCTGCCTCCAGGCTTGTCTCTGGGGCTGGTTGCCTGCACTAGAATCCTCCTGGAAGCCACCTTCTTCCCCATTTTGTTGCTTGTGTTGTTGTTACTGCTGTTTAGGACAGAAAGAAATCAAGAGAAGAGGGGAAGACAGAGAGGGAGAGAGAGAAAGACACCTGCAGACCTGCTTCACCGCCTGTGAAGCGACCCCCTCCCTGCAGGTGGGGAGCCGGGGGCTCAAACCAGGATCCTTCTGCTGGTCTGCGCTTGGCTCCATGTGCGCTCAATCCGGTGTGCTACCACCCCTCCCTCCCTCTCTCTCTCCCTCTCCTCTCTCAATTTTTTCTGTTTCTATCTAATAATAAAAACATTTAATAAAAGATTGAAAAGGAGAGGGAGTCAGGCAGTAGTGAGGCAGGTTGAGCCCAGGTGGTGCCAAGCGCAAGGACCTGTGGGTAAGGATCCCGGTTTGAGCCCCCAGCTCCCCACCTGCAGGGGAGTCGCTTCACAGGCGGTGAAGCAGGTCTGCAGGTGTCTGTCTTTCTCTCCCCCTCTCTGTCTTCCCCTCCTCTCTCCATTTCTCTCTGTCCTAGCCAACAATGACAACAACAGCTAAAACAACAATAACAGCTACAACAAGCACAACAAAAAGGCAACAAAAAGGGAATATATAAATAAATATTTTTTAAAAGATTAAAAAGGAAAGAGAGAGAACACAGAGCAGAGAGAGAGAAAGAGTGGGAGAGAGCAGAACACAGAATTCTGGCCTGTGGGATCCCAGAGGTTGAACTAGGGCCTCTGGGGTGCCTCAGGCGGGCACTTACTGGGCTCTCATGCTGACAGAGCTTTGTTTTTTTAATTGGAGGGGCCAGGCAGTGGTGCACCTGGTTAAGCAAACACATCACAGTGCTCAAGGACCCAGGTTCAAGCCCCTGGTCCCCACCTGCAGGGGGAAAGCCTCACAAGTGGTGAAGAAGGGCTGCGGGTGTCTCTCTGTCTCTCTCCCTCTCTTCCTCACTGTGTGAAGCTCCTTCCCTGCAGGTGGGGACTGGGGGCTTGAACTCGGGTCCTTGTGCATGTAATGTGTGCGCTCACTATATGGGATACACCAAGCCCAGCCTCTTGTCTTTTTTTTTAAATCTATTTATTTCACATGAGATGGAGAGAATGTCTCAGCAGAGATGCAGAGAGACAAGACAGAGCACCTGCAGAGGAGAATGAACCAGAGGCCTTTAGGGGAGCCCCTCAGAGAGCAGGATTCACCCTCTCCCCAGAGATTCACCCCCTCCCCAGACACTCACCCTCTCCCCAGACACTCACCCTCCCCCCAGACACTCACCCTCTCCCCTGACACTCACCCTCTCCCCAGACACTCACCCTCTCCCCAGACACTCACCCTCTCCCCCAGACAGACACTCACCCTCTCCCCCAGACAGACACTCACCCTCTCCCCAGACACTCACCCTCTCCCCAGACAGACACTCATCCTCTCCCCAGACACTCACCCTCTCCCCAGACACTCACCCTCCCCCCAGACACTCACCCTCTCCCCAGACAGACACTCACCCTCCCCCCAGACACTCACCCTCTCCCCAGACATTCACCCTCTCCCCAGACAAACACTCACCCTCTCCCCAGACAGACACTCACCCTCTCCCCTGACACTCACCCTCCCCCCAGACACTCACCCTCTCCCCAGACACTCACCCTCTCCCCTGACACTCACCCTCTCCCTAGACACTCACCCTCCCCCCAGACACTCACCCTCCCCCCAGACACTCACCCTCTCCCCAGACACTCACCCTCTCCCCAGACACTCACCCTCCCCCCAGACACTCACCCTCTCCCCAGACACTCACCCTCTCCCCAGACAGACACTCACCCTCTCCCCAGACACTCACCCTCCCCCCTGACACTCACCCTCCCCCCAGACACTCACCCTCTCCCCAGACAGACACTCACCCTCTCCCCAGACACTCACCCTCTCCCCAGACACTCACCCTCCCCCCAGACACTCACCCTCTCCCCAGACAGACACTCACCCTCTCCCCAGACACTCACCCTCTCCCCAGACACTCACCCTCTCCCCAGACACTCACCCTCTCCCCAGACAGACACTCACCCTCTCCCCAGACACTCACCCTCTCCCCAGACACTCACCCTCTCCCCAGACACTCACCCTCTCCCCAGACACTCACCCTCTCCCCTGACACTCACCCTCTCCCCAGACACTCACCCTCCCCCCAGACACTCACCCTCTCCCCAGACACTCACCCTCTCCCCAGACACTCACCCTCTCCCCAGACACTCACCCTCCCCCCAGACACTCACCCTCTCCCCTGACACTCACCCTCTCCCCAGACACTCACCCTCTCCCCAGACACTCACCCTCTCCCCCAGACAGACACTCACCCTCTCCCCCAGACAGACACTCACCCTCTCCCCAGACACTCACCCTCTCCCCAGACAGACACTCATCCTCTCCCCAGACACTCACCCTCTCCCCAGACACTCACCCTCCCCCCAGACACTCACCCTCTCCCCAGACAGACACTCACCCTCCCCCCAGACACTCACCCTCTCCCCAGACACTCACCCTCTCCCCAGACAGACACTCACCCTCTCCCCAGACACTCACCCTCTCCCCTGACACTCACCCTCCCCCCAGACACTCACCCTCTCCCCAGACACTCACCCTCTCCCCTGACACTCACCCTCTCCCTAGACACTCACCCTCCCCCCAGACACTCACCCTCCCCCCAGACACTCACCCTCCCCCCAGACACTCACCCTCTCCCCAGACAGACACTCACCCTCTCCCCAGACACTCACCCTCCCCCCAGACACTCACCCTCTCCCCTGACACTCACCCTCTCCCCAGACACTCACCCTCTCCCCTGACACTCACCCTCTCCCCAGACACTCACCCTCTCCCCAGACAGACACTCACCCTCTCCCCAGACACTCACCCTCTCCCCAGACAGACACTCACCCTCTCCCCTGACACTCACCCTCTCCCCAGACACTCACCCTCTCCCCTGACACTCACCCTCTCCCCAGACACTCACCCTCTCCCCAGACAGACACTCACCCTCTCCCCAGACACTCACCCTCTCCCCAGACACTCACCCTCCCCCCAGACACTCACCCTCCCCCCAGACACTCACCCTCTCCCCAGACACTCACCCTCTCCCCAGACACTCACCCTCTCCCCAGACAGACACTCACCCTCTCCCCTGACACTCACCCTCTCCCCAGACACTCACCCTCTCCCCTGACACTCACCCTCTCCCCAGACAGACACTCACCCTCTCCCCAGACACTCACCCTCTCCCCAGACAGACACTCACCCTCCCCCCAGACACTCACCCTCTCCCCAGACACTCACCCTCTCCCCAGACACTCACCCTCTCCCCAGACACTCACCCTCTCCCCAGACACTCACCCTCTCCCCCAGACAGACACTCACCCTCTCCCCAGACACTCACCCTCTCCCCAGACAGACACTCACCCTCTCCCCAGACAGACACTCACCCTCTCCCCTGACACTCACCCTCTCCCCTGACACTCACCCTCTCCCCAGACAGACACTCACCCTCCCCCCAGACACTCACCCTCTCCCCAGACACTCACCCTCTCCCCAGACACTCACCCTCTCCCCAGACACTCACCCTCTCCCCTGACACTCACCCTCTCCCCAGACACTCACCCTCTCCCCTGACACTCACCCTCTCCCCCAGACAGACACTCACCCTCTCCCCAGACACTCACCCTCTCCCCAGACAGACACTCACCCTCTCCCCAGACAGACACTCACCCTCTCCCCAGACACTCACCCTCTCCCCAGACACTCACCCTCTCCCCAGTGAGATGAGCACAGGCCGTTCCAGCCCCATGAGTACCCGGAAGGCTCGGTTCATGTTCTGGTAGGAGAAGCCTTCCACTGCGTCCGCCATCAACACGCAGTTGGGGTTAGATGTGTCGATGTGTTCAAATTCAGAGAGGACGCCTGAGGAGACAGAAAGAGGAGGTCCAGGAAGTGGCACAGTGGATAAATCACTGAACTATCAAGCATGAGATTCTGAGTTTGATCCCCAGCTACCCATGTACCACAATGATGTCTGGTTATTTCTCTCCTCCTGTCTTTCTCATTAATAAAGAAATTATTTTTTAAAAAAGAGAGAGACAGCTCAAGGTTGGAAGTCAGGGCAGTGATGGCCCACTCCTGCCTGCATGTCCACCCTGTCGCTTCCCCAGACCTGCTCCTAGCTGCCCGGGAGTGGGCATGGAGGTGGCGGGCCAGGGAAAGGGGATAGGTATGGAGTGGGGGTTATGGGGGGACCCGGGACTCTGGAGTCTGTGGCCCAGCTGCCTCCTGGGACCTGCTTGATGGACTGGAGCTCCGGTTCTCGCTTTTCACTGGCTGACTGAGTGATGACTCTTTTGTTCATGTTTGACTTATTCCTTTTTACATATTTCTGATAGAGACAGTGAGAAATTAAGGGGGGGTGCCAGGTGGTGGGGTGCCTAGTTGAACATACATGTTACTATGCACAAGGAACCGGGTTCAAGCCCTGGGTCCCCACCTGCAGGGGGAAAGTTTCTCGAGGGGTGAAGCAGGGCTGCAGGGGTCTGTGTCTTTCCCTCTCTATCTCCTCCTTCCCTCTTATTCTGGTTGTGTCTATCCAATGAATAAATAAAGATCATTTAAAAAAATTTAAGGGGGTCGGGCGCACGTGGCGCAAAGCGCAGGGACCGGCGTAAGGATCCCGGTTCGAGCCCCTGGCTCCCCACCTGCAGGGGAGTCGCTTCACAGGCGGTGAAGCAGGTCTGCAGGTGTCTGTCTTTCTCTCCCCTTCTCTGTCTTCCCCTCCTCTCTCCATTTCTCTCTGTCCTATCCAACAACGAATTGCATCAACAAGGGCAATAATAATAACCACAACGAAGGTACAACAAGGGCAACAAAAGGGGGGAAAAATGGCCTCCAGGAGCGGTGGATTCATGGTGCAGGCACCGAGCCCAGCAATAACCCTGGAGGAGGAAAAAAAAAAATTTAAAGAGTAAAATTGAGAGGGGAAGGGGGAGGGAGGGAGGGAGGGAGAGAGAGAGAGGCCTGCAGACCTGCTTCACCTCTTGTGAAGTGACCCTCTGCAGGTGGGGAGCCGGGGGCTTGAACTGGGATCCCCCTTGAATGGGGATCCTTGCGGGGTCCTTGCTCTTCATACTATGTGCACTAAGCCAGGTGGGCCACTACCCAGCCCCCGTCTGTCTCTCTCTCCTTCTGTCTGTCTCTCTCCCTCTCCTCTACAGTGTGAGCCCCAGGATGGACGTGTCTCCTGGAAGGCCCAGGGTCCCTGCAGTCAGCTGACACCTGTGTTCCTCCTCCCCACAGGGCCCCCAGCCCCCTTCAGAGGGCCCAGCCCACCTGGGTGCACCAGTAGGTGTGGGCGCAGGCCTCGCTCCCTCAGCAGGCGGCAGGCGGCAGGTGCTGGTGCGGTCACCTCGTTCTCAGAGATGTCGAAGCCCAGTGCCTGCAGCTCCCGCACCAGTGCCCCCCGAGACTTCTGTGACTCATTGGTACAGAACCCCACCTTCAGCCTCGACCGCTTCAGCCTGCGGAGCCAGGGGGACCGGGCAGGCCATCAGCACCCAGGACCTGGGGCCAGTCCTCAAAGGCTGCTGGCGAACCCCCTCCCCAGAACCAGAGGGGATCCCGACCAGGACCCTTGGGGTGCTGCTCCAGGGACACGGCTCCCACACCCGTGTGCTCTCCCCTCCGGGAACATGTCCCCACCTCCTGGAGCACAACACAGTCCTTCTGGGGCACGGGGGAGCAGGGACAGAGGGAGGGTGGGTGGACAGCGGCCAGGAAGCGGAAGAAGGTGACCAGCTTGGAGCGGAGGCAGAGCAAGACATGGAGGCCATGGGAGGGCAGGCAGGGCGGGTCACGGGGGCCCCTGAGGGGATGGGACCAGGAGACCGGGTGGCCAGGCCCCCAGAAGCAGGGCCTCAAAGGCTGGCGGTGGTGGGTGGGTAGCACACAGGCCCTGCCCGACGTGGTGGGGAGCAGCCACACGTAAGCACGTGCAGGGAGGCGCCATTTCTGTCGTCCGCTGTCCAGGTGTGAGCTGTTTATAGCACACCTGACATGTGAGCACGGCGTCAACTGTGTCCTTTGCTCATTTGCCACCTTGGACCTCACACACACTGGATTCCACTGCTCCTGGCCATCTGGCCATCCTTTAATTTCAGAGATGGACAGAGAGACAGAGAGAGGAGGCACCATTTCTGGCACTGTACCTGGTGCTGGAGGGTTGAACCCAGGTCCTGGCAAATGGGAGAGTGTGAGCTCTACCCGGTGGGCTGTCTCCTACTCCCCTGTAAATTATTATTATTATACTTACTTATTATTGGATAGACACAGAGAGCAACTGAGAGGGGAGGAGGAGATTGAAAGGGAAAGAGGCAGAGAGACACTTGCAGCCCTGATTCACCTCTTGTGAAGCTTTCCCTTGAAGGGGGGGGACCAGGGGCTTGGACCTGGGTCCTTGTGCACTGTGAGCCCTTAACCAGGTGTACCACTGCCTTGCTATTATTATTATTATTTTAAAGGTGTATTTATTAACCCAAGGGAGGGAGAGAACCAGAGCAGCATTTTTTTTTTTTTTTTTTTTTTTTGGTCTCCAGGGTTATCGCTGGGGCTTGGTGCCTGCACTATGAACCCACTGATCCTAGAGGCCATTTTTTTCCTTTTGTTGGCCTTGTTTACTGTTGTTGTTGTTGTTCTTATTATTGTTACTGCTGTCATTGTTGCTGGATAAGACAGAGAGAAATTGACAGAGAGGGGGAGAGAAAGACAGACACCTGCAGACCTGCTTCACCGCCTGGGAAGCGACTCCCCTGCAGGTGGGGAGCCGGGGGCTCAAACTGGGATCCTTACGCTTGCGCTTTGCTCCATATTTGCTTAACCTGCTACGCTACCGCCCAGCCCCCCCAGACCATCACCTTGATGAAGGCAGTGCTGGAGGTTGAATGCTCAGGCCTGCAAGTCTAACGCCTTACCCACCGCCCAGCCTCCTGGGCCGCCCCTAGCTCATGGTGACTTCATGGTCATGGTCTCAGAGTGGACAGATTCGCCCAAAAGCATCATCCCACACCAGGTTTTCAGGAAACTGAGTCCAGCTTGAAGCCAGCTGGGCTGGGTAGTGGCGGACCAGATAGAGGCACACATCGCCATGTGTGAGGACCCAGGTTCAAGCCCCTGGTCCCCACCTGCAGGAGGGGAGCTTCATAGGCAGCAGAGCAGGGCTACAGGTCGGCCCCTCTCTCGTGCGCACATATGACTCAGCCGCTCAGAACGCCGACCCTGAGGTCGACCTCCATTGGGGCGATGAGTGGACTCAGGAACTCAGCTCTGTCTCGCACCCCACTGCCCCCCAACTCTTTGTTATCACAGCAACCAGAACCTCCATCAGGGGACCCAGACTGTTCCCATATCCCTCCCCCTTCATCTTCACTGAGCTGGCTGCCCTGAGAGGCCCCCAAGCCCTTCCTTCCTCTGGGACATGTCCCCTTCTCCCTGGGGGGGGAGGCTGTCCACCTCCCCTGACATCCTGGAAGTACAGCCCCCTGCACCATCCTCCCTCCAGCTACACCCTCCCCCTCAGGATGGAGCTGCTGAGACCTGGAAGGGGTGGCCCCTTCTCCCTGGTGTCCCCAAGGCCTGGAGCACTGCAGGACCCCTGGCCATCCTACAGATGGCCCTATATGGGGGCCCCTCCTCGTGACCCTGCCGACCCGAGGGTGAAGCCACTCACAGCTCCGTAGAGGGGACCCCAATGCGCATGGTGACAGCATGCCTTCCTGCACTGTGTCGCTGGGTCAGGGTCTGGGGACCATCTATGGACAGACAGACAGACAGACAGACAGACGGGACAGAGGGGAGGCAGAGGGGAGCTGGCTCAGTATTTGCCTTTCAGAACCCGAGGATTCCGGAAGCATCAATTAGCTGCTGGTTAATTGCCCTTCACAAAGACAGCTTTTGTATTTTGAAATTAGGCGGTTAATATATTGTAACTAATTGTCTGTCCCGCCCACCCCCACGCCAGCCCACAGCTCCCACCCCATGAATGGTGGGCAGCCGGCGACTCGCAACCAGGTTAATGGGCCGATGGAGGGGACTAATCTCATCTAATGAATGATGGTGTGACCTTCTCAGAACAGCGAGCAAGCGTGGGACAGTGAGGTGACAGTGTGGCTCACATCTGTCACCAGACGAACCTCCACGGAGAGGGGGGGGTCACTGACAGTCCCGCTTCCAGAAGCTTCCGACCCGGGCTCCTGGGAAACACACCCTTGTCCCTTGTCCACACAAACCTTGTCCCTTCCCGGCAAACCTTGTGCTTTGGAACCAGAGCGGATGGTTCCGTTTTGTTGATTTGCCTGGGAAACCCGCCTGCACGGCTCTACCTTTCCTGGTGCCATTTCCCTCCGTGTTCACCGACAGAAGTGAGAGAAAGAGAGAGATGGAAAGATGGAGAGACGCTTGCAGACCTGCTCATGAAGCTTCCCCCCTGCAGGTGGGGGCTGGGGGCTTGAACCAGGGTCCTAGTGCACGGGGGCATGTGCCTGTGTGGTCCGCCACTGCCAGGCCTGGCTAGTTCTGAGCTGGTCTCAGTCCCCCGAAAACCTGGGAGTCTGTCTACTTTGAGAGAGAGAGAGGGAAGGAAAAGGAATCAGTTCCTCACTCTGGCACATGCTTGCCAGGGATTGAACTCGGACCCTCATGCTTGAGAGTCCACTGCTGCCTCCACTGTGCTGCCCCCCAGCTTGCCCAGGGAGGGGAGACAGCTGGCTACTGGGAGAGGTAGATTGGTAGTGCACGCACCAAATTCCAGCGATACCCCTGGTGGCACAAAAATAAACGAATGAATGAATAAATAATAAAACAAAGAATAAAGAAAGGTCTGCTGGGAATAGTGGAATATTTTAATGATAATAATGATTGTTTCATTATTGTATTTTATTGTAATAAAACTATAGTATTACTACTGTTGTTAAGAAGTGCCACCCTGGGAGTTGGGTATAGCGCAGCAGGTTAAGCACATGTGGCGCGAAGCACAAGGACCGGCATAAGCCACCTGCAGGGGAGTCGCTTCACAGGCAGTGAAGCAGGTCTGCAGGTGTCTGTCTTTCTCTCCCCCTCTCTGTCTTCCCCTCCTCTCTCCATTTCTCTCTGTCCTATCCAGCAACAACGACATCAGTAACAACGATAACTACAACAACAATAAAAAAGCAACAATGGCAATTAAAGGGAAAATAAATAAATATAAAAAAATTTTTAAAAAGCCACCCTACCCCCCCAGACGAGGAAGACCCCATGAGGACACAGCAGCTAGCAGGCCGGGGACAGCGAGTGACCAGTGGTCCTGTGTGTCACAGTGGGGGCAGCCGTCCCTGAGGTTAAGGTCCAGCCAGCCTGGTGCCAGGGCAGGTGCCACCCAACGCCAGCCACCTCGGATTTGGCCTGGGGAGACCTAGCACCCAGAGCAGACCCCCGCCCAGGCCCTGCCCTGTCCTCTCAGGCTCTTGAACTGACCTTTACTTCCCTCCAGTGCACAGGGACCGGCCTGAGTGACAATGGCTCGCGGTGACTGTGACCGCGGGCGCCGTCCCCTGCGAATCACCGGGACCCCGGCGGCATCTGCTGCCTGTCGCATCTGCCAGGTGCGCTCACCCGAAAATAATGGAACCCGCTCATTATCCCACCCACTTGCTCACTCGCGGCAGGAAGGCGGAGAGGGCCGCACCGGGTGACCTTGGCAGTGAGCGGGGCGACCCGTCGGCTGGGTGGGGCTCCCCCCCGTCCCCCATGCAGAGTGCTGCCTCTTCACAGGACCCAGAAGTCACCACACCCTGAGTCTGTGTCTTCACTGCCCCCACAGTTAGTCCCTGCTCATTCTTCAAGGCTGCCATGTCCCTTCCTCCAGGAAGCCCCCAGGCCTTGCCCTCACAGGCCCCACCCCGTCCCCAGTAAAGTCCCCTCCATCCACTCCAGGGGCCCTGAGACGCTGCCCCCCATGGCTGGTGTTGAGGTGACCTTCCCTGGCTGCCTCCTCCAGCTCTGGGTCTGGTCCCCAGTAGCAGGTACTGACTCAGCGAACAGAACCTCAGTTTACCGACTTGTGGCAAGTCTCCAGGGGCAGGGCTGTGGAGGGCAGAGCTGGGAGAAGGTTCTGCTGGGTGCCGCCCAGGGGGACCGCAGGGGACCCTCGGGCACAGTGCCAGTGGGGGCTCCCAGGGCAGTTCAGGAGGTTTCTCTCTGTGAGGTCTCGGGGGGGGGGAGCAAGCTTGTGCTCACTGCCACCCCACCGTGGGCCTCACCACTGCTCTGTCTCCAACAGCCTCTCGGTGGCCAGGGAGACGGCTCAGAGCTGGCAGGGAACAGGACGTGCTTGCCTGAGGCTCCCGGTTCAACCCCCGGGAACAGAGTGGTGCTCTGGCTTCTCTCTCTCATAGGAAATAGAAATGACCAGTCTCTGAGGATATCTGTGGAAACAGTCAATGAAACAGAATAACAGGAGGAAAAACCGCTCAGATGCAAGGTTTCTAGAAGGTTCCAGAGGAGAAAGCCCTGGGGAGTGGGTGGGTGGAGAGAGGACCACCGGGAGGGCTGGCGCCTGAGGGTGGAGGGGTGGGGGGGCAGGGGCACCCGTGGTCACTGCCACTGAGTGGGTGGCCAGGTGACGACAGACATGCCAGGTGTATGACAGCGGGAGATGAGCACAGGGGGTGGGGAGAGGCTTCTCTGCGCCAGAGAGAAAGCTGTGCGTGGAGGGAGGGACACCGCAGCAGGGCGCAGGCCTTGCACTGATGAAGCTCAGGTTCAACCCCAGGCACCTTTGCCGGAAGTGAGCTGTGCTCTGCTCGCCCCCCCCATACTCTCCTAAAAATAAATTTAAAAGGGGGGGCAGGGGGTTGACAGCACACATTACTATGCTCAAGGATCTGGGTTCGAGCGGGGGGGGGGGGCTTCATGAGCAGCACTTTCATTCTCCCTTTCTTTACTTTTCTTTTTTACTATCTTTATTCATTGGATAGAGACACGCAGAAACCGAGAGGGCAGGGAGAGAGAGAGAGACCTGCAGCCCTGCCTCACCACTTGCAAAGCTTTCCCCCTGCAGGTGGGGAGGTGGGGAGCTCAAACCTTGAGCTCTGTAATGTACACTCGACCGGGTGTGCCACCACCTGGCCCCTTACTCCCCCTTTCTATACCTCCTTTCCTTCTCCATTTCTGTCTCATTAAATAAAAGAAAAAGAAAAAAAAAAAGGGGGGGGAGGCGGGGAGCTGTGGACTCACTCGTAGTACCAAGCCCCAGAGATAACCCTGGTGGCAATAAAAAATTAAAATATAAAAGAGGGAGCAAGGGCCAGATGGAGGTGCACCAGGCTAAGTGCACACATCACAAGGACCTGGGTTCAAGTCCCTGGGTCCCACCTGCAGGGGGACACCATGAGTGGTGAAGCAGGGATGCAGGTGTCTGTCTACCTCCCTCTCCCCTCTTAATTTCTCTCCGTCTCTATTCAGTAATATATATATATAGAGAGAGAGAGAGAGGGAGCAGAGTAATACAGCCTGCTGTGTAGGGCACCTGCCTTGCTGTGTGCAGTCCCCAGGTTCAAGCCCCGGCATCACACCATAGAGTCACAGCACTGGGCGGGGGGGAGATCTATAGCGGTGTGGTCTCTCCCTTCCCTGTCGCTCTCGCCTGCATGGATGGCAGGGACCCCGTTACTGCAGAAATAGGGGCTTCGGCAGGCAAAGAGGGCTCTGTGCTTCAGTTTCCCCAGAGGGGACAGACAGGACCAAGAGCCGGTCCTTGCGATCACCAGAGTCTGCAGCACCGAGACCCTGATATCCGGCTTGGCACCGTCACCATTTGTCTCAACACCCCAACTAACTCAAACAGAAGGAAGACAGGTGCACTGGGAGCTGTGTTCACAGAGGAAGCTGTCACGCCAAGGGCATCCCCAGTGGCGGGGGGGGGCAGCTCCATGCCCCACCCTGCAGGCAATGGGTCACCCAGGGATCCACCTGCTGGCTGCAGTAGTCACAGAGGCTGTGTGTGTGTATGTGTGTGTGCGTGTGTGTGTGTAGGGAGGGGGAGTGGGGACAGAGGCTGTGCGTGTGTGTGCATGCGTGTGTGTGTGTGTGTGTGTGTGTGTGTGTGTGTAGGGAGGGGGAGTGGGGACAGAGGCTGTGTGTGTGTGTGTGTGTGTGTAGGGAGGGGGAGTGGGGACAGAGGTTGTGTGTGTGTGTGCGTGTGTGTGTGTAGGGAGGGGGAGTGGGGACAGAGGCTGTGTGTGTGTGTGCATGTGTGTACGCGTGTGCGTGTAGGGAGGGGAGTGGGGATTAATGGTCTACAGGAAATACAGTTGTTCGTCCATGTGTCACATTTCTCAACTTTCTGCTAAACACTCTCCCCCCACCCCCAGCCCAGGTCCTCCACCACCATCAGCACCAGGACCCGAAAGCCCCCCTTTCCTCCCAGAGTCCTTGACTTTGGTGCCAGACACCAAGCCCAGTCCCAGTTCTGCTTTGTGTTTCTCTTTCTGTTCTGATTTCTCAGCTTCTGTCCGTGAGTGAGCTCATCCCATCTTCATCCTTCTCTTTCTGGCTGACCTCACTTCACAGGATCCTTATGCCGGCCCTTGTGCTTCATGCCACGTGCACTCAACCCGCTGCACTACCACCCAACCCCCAGTTCACAGGATTCATTCAAGCTCCATCCAAGATGAGGAGAAGGTGACTTGAACATTTTTCATAGCTGAGTAGTATTCCATTGTGTATATACACCACAGCTTTCTCAGCCACTCATATGTTGTTGGCCACCTGGGTAGCTTCCAGGTTTTGACTATTACACATTGTGCTGCTATGAACATAGGTGTACACAGATCTTTTTGAGTATGTTGGGTTCCTTAGGATCTATCCCCAGGAGAGGAAATGGAGGGTCATAGGGTAGGTCCACTTCTAGCCTTCTGAGAGTCTCCAGACTGCTCTCCACAGGGGTTGAACTAATTTACATTCCTACCAGCACCACAGGAGGGTCCTCTGCCCCCACAACCTCACCAGCATTTGTCATTACTGTCCTTTCTGATGTGTTACATTCTCACAGGAGTGAAGTGGTATCTCAATGCTGTCTTTATTTGCATTTCTCTGACAAGCCCTGACTTGGAGCATTTTTTTTTATTCATATGTCTGTTGACCTTTTAGATCTCCTTTTGTGATTATTCCGTTCATATCCTCTTCCCAATTTTTGGATGAGGCCATTGGGGTTTATTTTGTTGTTGTATCTGCCCCCCTGAGAATGGGGTGGGGCATGGGGTCTGGCTCCCCAGGTGGCACTTGTGCCCTTGGCTAGCTGTTCCCGCATCCCTGAACCCCAGCCATGAGCCAGGGGTGATGGCTCCTGGCCTTGCAGAACGGACAGGAAGCACCCTTACCCCAGAGCTGGGCTGTCAGAGGCCAGGCCAGAAGCAGCGTGTCAAGTCTGGGCCCCAGGACACGACACGGGAGCAGGTGAACCCTGAAGCACACGGTGGGTCTGGGCCAGCTGCCAGTGTCCCCTGCGAGGGGACAACTCAGTCCCGGGTGGGTTCAGGGCCAGGCCTCACACCTACCACAGCCTGAGCACAGCCTCCTGACCTCCCGGGGCCAAGCTCGGGCCATGGGCACTTACACTGCACCCCCGCACAGCCCAGAAAACCGTTAGACTGTACGGGAGCAGGTGCAGTGGGTGGAGCACATGCCGTAGTGTGTCTCAGGCCCTGGGTTCAAGGTCTGACACCACATGGACGGCACTGAGGGTGGTGGAGGGTGCAGTGGTGTCTCCCTAGCTGCCTCACTTCTCTTCTTTCAACTCTCTCTTATGCCTCTCTCTCTCTCTCTTAGCTTCCAGGGTTATGGCTGGTGTCAGCACTACCAAATCCACTGTTCCTAGCAGCCATTTTTTTTTTCCATTATATCGGATAGGACAGAGAGAAATTGAGAAAGATGGGGAAGATACAGAGGGAAAGAAAGAGAGAGAGAGAGGGAGAGAGAACTGTAGGCCTGCTTCACTGCTTGAGAAGTGTCTCCTGTGCAGGTGGGGAGCCAGGGGCTCAAACCCGGATCCTTGCACGGGTCCTTGTGCTTAGTATTATGTAGGCTTAACTGGGTGCACCACCACTTGGCCCCCACAATCTCCTTCTCAGTAAATAAAAAGAAAAGAAAAGAAAACTGTGCAGGGGATGCTGTCTGCCAGGATAACGCCAGAGGGAGACCCCCAGTTCACTCCCGGCACGGTGGGGAAGACACTCACAAGCTGTAGGGCCAAGGACCTAGCTCAGCCTGGCAGAGCACCAGCTCACATGCCTGAGGCCCCACAGGTTCCAGGTTCGATCCCAAGTGCTGCCTTATGCCAGAGCTGAGCAGCACTCTGGTGTCTGTCTCTCCTTCTCTCACAGTAAATAAAATAAACAGCAAATCTTTACAAGAAAACAAGCTAGTGAGAAGCAGCTGTTTTCGCTCCACAGAGGAAGCTGAGACCAGAGGAGCTGGGGGCCTGAGGAAGGGTCCTTTGGGTCACTCCCTGACCTGGGGACACCCTCCCTGGGTGTCATCAGAGGGGCCAGGGCCTAGTGCTGTAGCAGCCGGGGCCAGGCACCCCAGGGCGTGGAGGGAAACACCCCACGGACAGCAGCTGCCGGACAGACTGCGCTGAAAACTGCGCTGGGCATCTGCCCAAAGAACAGAACACTATCCCAGAGACCTACCCGCAGCTGCACTCAAGGCAGTGCTGTTTGTCCTGGCCAGGTGTGGAGGCGTCCCTCACGCCAAGGGAGGCGGGGAGGGGGCAGCTGGAGGCAGGACGGGGCATGACTCCTCTTCGACTCCAACATGGATGGAGCATGGAGGAGTGGTGTGAAGTGAGCTAAGTCCAGGGGAGGAGGAAGAGGAGGAGGGGGATGAGGAGGAGGAGGGAATGAATGAGAAGGAGTGGGAGAAGAGGAAGAGGAAGAGGAGGAGGGGATGAGGAAGAGGAAGGAAAGAAGGAGAAGGAGTGGGAGAAAGGAGAAGGAAGAGGAAGAGTGGGGGGGGGGAGAAAGGGGAGGAGCAGGGGAGGAGGGGGCAGGAGAGGAGGAGTCCTGGATATACTCATTCAGAAAAAGGAAGGGGCAAAGGAGAGACCTGGTCAGCCAGCAGAGCCCAGGACGGAGAGGCAGGCGGGCGAGAGGGGGGGCTGGAAAGGGCCTGGGGACATGGCGCAGGGCAGTGGAGGGGGAGGGGGGGTGGCGGACACCTGTCATAGGCAGATGAGAAATGCCACTGTCCTGTAAGCCATTATTTGCCCCAATAAAGTGGTAGATGGATGGATGGATGGATGGATGGATGGATGGATGGACGGATGGATGAAGCAGGCTGAAGACAGCTCACCAGGTATGGCCTGGGTTTGAACCACTGCACCACAAGGGAAACTCTGGTGTTATGGTGCCTGCCCCCCCCCAATGTGTTGGGTTCATGAGGTCCCAAGTTCAACACCCCCCCACCCCAGGTGGGACGTCCCTCTCCCCCAGAAACAGCAACACAGGGGCCCTGTGGACGGGAGGCCTGAGGGTGTCCGGAGTCTGGACAGCTCCCATGAGTGGATGAATATGGGTGATCTCACCAATAGACAGAAGCTGAAAAATAAGGACAGAATGGAACCACAAAGAAGAGCTTGGGTCGCAGCTGGTGCACTGAACCAAAGCAAAGGACTCTGGGTACGGCGGGGGGGGGGGGGTTCAGGTGCTGGAACACGATGGTGGAGGAGGATGTGGGCTGTGGTGTGGAAAACTCGAGAAGTGTTACACATGTGCAAACTACTGTATTCTACTACTGACTGTAAACCATTAATTCCCCAATAAAGAAGAAGAAGAAGAAGAAAGACCAACACTCAATCTGAGACGGCCTGTATTGGACCTGGGACTGACCAGACTAGACAGGGGTGGGCACCATGGCTGAGGTCCCTGCCTGTCCTGCCACTCCCATGGCTGTGTCCCCGGGCTGGCTGGCCTTCAGTGGTTAGCCCCGGGCAGGGAGGGGAGGGACGTGCCTGGCTTCTAGGGGGCGCGTAGGGGAGAGGTGGTCCTGGCCTCTGGGGCTCACTGGGCGCAAAGTCTGGGGCCTGGGGTCTGGCAGCAGGACGGTGGGAGGGAGGCGTCCCGGGTGGGTGGGATTGCTTTATGAGACCACCCCCTGGCCAGGCCGGCAGCTGTGCATTAGTGAGAGGACAGGATGCAGGAAAGGGCTGTCACCTTTCACATGCAGATGTCCCCAGCCCTCCCGCTGAGCCCCGCCAGCCCCTCAAAGGCTCCCTAGCCCTCCAATAAAGGGCCCTTGGGTCCCAGAGTGGCTACAGATGTCCCCGGACCACGCCCACCCACAAGTGCCGGCCTGCCCCTCCCCTCCAATCCCCTGCAGTACTGGGCCACCTGTTTCCCATCTGGACCTCTGGTGGTCCAGTACTCTGTCCCCAGCCACATGTCATGGGGTCAGCTCTGCACCCGTAGCCCAGCCCCGCAAGGGCCAGCCTCCACTTGCTACCCCTCCCACAGGGGGCAACCTCTGCCTTGTCGCTATCCTGAGCCCCCAGGTCAACGGCAGTGTTCAGTGACCAGGAGCACTCAACTGGCTGGGGAGCTAGGCCCGCTGGTGGAGCACAGACTGGCACGCCTGAGGCTGGCTCCTGGTTCCTTCCCTGGCCCCTGTGTTCTGGAGTGCTGGCTGGTTCCACCACCACCCCACCCCAGCCAGGAGAGCGCTTAGCCTGTGCAGAGCACACACTTTTTCATGCACAAGGACCCGGGTTCGAGTCCCTGGGCACATGCAAAGGGGAAGCTTCATGAGCAGTGTGGTGGTAGTTCTCCTTCTGTCTCTCTTCCTCTATCTAGAAAAAGAGAAAAAAGTGGGTGTGGTGAGATTACTCAGGCCCCAGTGAAGCTCTGGCAGCAACTGAGGAGGAGGAGGAGGAGGAGGAGGAGGAGGAGGAGGAGGAGGAGAGAAAGCAACTCTCTCAGATGTGTTTTTAGATTTATACTGTATTTTGGCTGGGGAGACAGCACAGTGGTTCTGCAAACAGACTCTCATGCCTGAGGCTCTGAGGTCCCAGGTTCACTCCCCATCACCACCATCAGCCAGAGCTGAATAGGGCTGGAGGGGGTGGGGGCAGAGAGAAAGAGGAAAAAAGAAAAATATAAACATAGCTGTGGAATTGGCACATTGCACCAAAGTAAAAGACTCTGGGGTGGGTGGGTGGGGAGAATACAGGTCCAAGAAGGATGACAGAGGACCTAGCGGGGGTTGTGTTGTTATATGGGAAACTGGGGAATGTTATGCATGCACAAACTATTGTATTTACTGTCGAATGTAAAACATTAATCCCCCAATAAATTTCAAAAAAAGAAAGAAAAATATAAATGTATAAAAGTAAATAAGGGACCAGGTGGTGGTGCACCTGGTTAAGCGCTCACATCACAGTGCACAAGGAAGGGCCTGGGTTCAAGACCCTGGTCCCCACTTGCAGGGGGAAAACTTGACAAGTGGTAAAGCAGGGCTGCAGGTATCTCTCTCTCTCTCTCTCTCTCTCTCCCCCCCTTCTCCTCCCCCCTCAATTCCTCTCTGTCCTATCCAATAAAACAGATAAATAACATTAAAAATTAAGAAAAAAGTAAAATAGGGAGCCGGGCAGTAGCACAGTGGGTTAAGCGCCTGTGGCACAAAGTGCAAGGACTGGCGTAAGGATCCTGGTTCGAGCCCCCGGCTCTCCACCTGCAGGGGAGTCGCTTCACAGGTGGTGAAGCAGGTCTGCAGGTGTCTGTCTTTCTCTCCCCCTCTCTGTCTTCCCCTCCTCTCTCCATTCCTCTCTGTCCTGTATAACAACGACGACATCAATGACAACAACAACAATAACTACAACAATAAAACAATAAGGGCAACAAAAGGGAATAAATAAATATTTTAAAAAAAGAAAAAAGAAAAAGGAAAGGGGCTGGATGGTGGCGCACGCAGTTAAGTGCACATATCATGTGCAAGGACCCATGCAGAGACCTGGGTTCAAGCCCCCAGCTCCCCACCTGCAGGGGGGACACTTCACAAGCCATGAAGCCGGTCTGTAGGTGTCTATTTTTCTCTCTCCCTCTCTATCTCTCCCTCCTCTCTCAGTTTCTCTGTCTCTAGCCAATAATATAGAAACACACAGACACACACACACACACACACACACATCTTTTAAAAATAAACAAGTAAGATAAAATGCAGAGCCTCTACTCTCCATGTGCCCCCCTCCAAGGAGGGAACCTTCCAGAAACTCTGAGGACACCTGTCACCGTGGCCTGCCAGGGGATTTCTCCTCCACCTGCAGGTCCCTCGCCAGCCTCCCTCACTGGGGACTTCAAAGCTGGTGGCCGTGCATATCAGAGCTGGGGCCAAGGACACAGCAGGTGGCTCAGGGCAGGCCAGGCGGGGCCTCAGCTCTGCAAACAGGGCTGTTCCACAGAAGGTTCTGGGCTGGGGCGCCAGAGAGAACAGCAGGTCCCGTGTGTGTGAAACCCCCACGGAAAACAGCCTCAAAGCAGGCGAGCGGGTTTGCCGGTGAGATGTCCACACTCCCTGCCCACGGCTGCAGACCCAGCTGTGCCGGCCTCTGGGAAGGCTGGGTGCCAAAGACACCCCCAACTAGAGAAGCAGCTAGTTTCCTCAGCAGCATGTCGGGGCCACAAAGGCTAAGAAGGGAGGAGCTCCATGGAAGGTGGAGCGGTGCCTTAGTGTCCCTCTTGTTTAGAAAGATCAGGGCTGGTGGTTCAGGACATGCGTGTGTGAGGTCCCAAGTCCCATTCTTGGCACCAAGTGGGTCAGCATGCTGCTGCTACGGGGGGTGTGTGTGTGTGTTTATGTGTTTATGTGTGTATGTGTGTGTATGTGTGTATATGTGTGTATATGTGTGTATATGTGTGTATGTGTGAGTGTGTGTGTTTATGTGTGTGTATGTGTGTGTCTTATTAAATAAATGGATGGATATATCTTAAAAAAAAAAATTGGAGGGCTGGGAAGACAGCATAATGATTCTGCAAAAGACTTATGCCTCAGGCTCTGAGGTTCAAGGTTCAATCTCCAGCAGCACCATCAGCCAGAGATGGCCAGGGCTCTGTTCAGTCGGCTTCTCTCTCTCTCTCTCTCTTTCACTACAAATAAATATAAAGTTAGTCAAGCTATTACTAATGCAAAGAAGTATTTTTTAAAAAAGATAAAATTATTTCAGCTACTTCAGGCTGGGAAGACAGTGAAGAGGCAGTGGACAAAACTTGCATATGAGGGGTCTCAGGTTCGATCCCCAGCACTTCCAAAAGCCAGAGCTGATGAGACCAGGAGGTGGCACACCTGGTGTGCCACCTCATGTTACCAGAACTCATGTTACCAGAAGCCAAAGGTGAGTGGGGCTCTGGTCCAAACAGATAAAGGGCAAAGTCACCACAACTGGGAGCCTCAAGTGAGCACAACAGAAAGGGGCCGGGTGGGTGGCATCTACCACCACCAAGCACAAGGTGCCAGGTCTGTGCCCAACCGCCCCCAAGGAAGACAGTCTGGAGATTCCTCAGAACACTAGAAATGGACCTACCTTCAGACCCAGCAATTTCCCTTCCAGGAATGGTATAAAAATACCATCCAGAGATCTCTGTACACCCACACCCAAAGAAGCCCAGATGCCCAACGGCAGAGGAGTGTCTGTGAAAGCTGTGATGCGTACACACAACGAAACACTACTCAGCTGTCAGAGGTGATGAAAATGCGGCCCAGGAGGTGGTGCAGCAGACAAAGTGTTGAAGTCTCAAGCGTGAGGTCCCTGAGTTTGATCCCTGGCACAGCATGTCACACAGTGATGCTCTGGTTCTTGCTCCCACTTCTCTCATTAATAATAACTTGGGGGAGGGGGCAGGTGCTGGTGACCTGGTCAAGCACACACATTACAGTGTGCAAGGACCCAGGTTCAAGCCCCTGGTCCCCACCTGCAGGGGAAAAGCTTCACCAGTGGTGAAGCAGGGCTGCAGGTGTCTCTCTGTCTCTTTTCCTCTCTATTTCCCCTTCCCCTCTCAATTTCTCGTTGTCTCTATCCAATAATAAATAAATAAATAAAAACTTAGGGAAAACAATGAATAAGTTTTTAAAAAAATATTTATTTACTTATTTATTTATTTATTCCCTTTTTGTTTCCCTTGTTATTTTATTGTTGTAGTTATTATTATTGTCTGTCTTCGTTGTTGGATAGGACAGAGAGAAATGGAGAGAGGAGGGGAAGACAGAGAGGGGGAGAGAAAAAGACAGACACCTGCAGACCTGCTACACCGCCTGTGAAGCGACTCCCCTGCAGGTGGGGAGCCGGGGGCTTGAACTGGGATCCTTAACACCGGTCCTTGCACTTTGCACCATGTGTGCTTAACCCGCTGCACTACTACCCGACTGACTCCCCATGGATAACTTTAAAAAATATGAAATCTTCTCTATTACACATCTTGGGTGGAAGTTAAGGTAATCATGCAAAGTGAAACAAAGCAGTAGAAATAAAAATACTGGATGATCTGACCTAGAGGCAGAACTTAAGAATCAGAGAGAGATAAACAACAAGGGCAATAAAAGAGGAAAAAAATAGCCTCCAGGAGCAGTGGATTTGTGGTGGTGCTGAGCCCCAGAGACAACCCTGGAGGTGTGCAGACACCTAGCACCAACAGACGGGAACTGCACTCATGTGACAGCTGTCTTGTAAACCATTATCTCCCCCCAATAAAGTGATTTGGAAACTCACAAACAGAAAATGCTGGGGCCCAGGAGGCTGCTCGGCAGGATTCTAGGGCCTGATTTCAAGGAGCCCGGAGATAGCATGAGGGTTATGCAAGAGGCCTATATGCCCAAGGCTCCGAAGTCCCAGGTTCAAGGTCCAACACCATCATAAACCAGGGCTGAGTGGTGCCCTTGGCAGAGGGGAAGGGAAAGGGAGGAGAGGAAAGGGGAGAAATCCACTTGCTTTTTATTTCATCAAATACATTCATTCAAGTTATCCTTCCAAAGTGATATGAATACAAAGAGAGCGAATGAATGAGTTCGGGTACTGACGGTGGGTAAGGGCGGTGGGTATGGGCTTTGCACTTGCTGCTCATCTATCTCAGTTCTGCCTCCTGGGGTCCCCGGGGTAGTGAAAGGGGTGGACTCTCAGGCAGGAGGTCCCGAGTTCAAGTCCCAGCATCGCATCGGAGGTGCCAGGGTGCTGCTCTGGTTCTCTCTCGCTCTCATTTCTGCCTGACCACACTCCGCAGCCAGCCGGGCAGCTGCCGCCCTGCTGGACCGCAGCCGGACCCGCCCAGGCCGGGGAGCCACCGCTAGCCGCGCAGATCCCGGGTGAGCTGGTGCAGCCCAGCTGCGGGCCCGCGGGTCCGGCCGGGCTCCGGGGGCGGGGCCATCATAGACCACGCCCACCATCAGCCTCGGCCCACCAGGCCCCGCCCCTCCGCCTTCCGCCGCACGTCAGCGATGGCGACCGGCGCGGCCCACTCACCGCGCCACCGCCTGCACCGAGCCGGGGATCGGCGTGCCACCGCCCGCGCCGCTGTCGTACAGCACGCCCGAGATGTCGAGCAGCACCCCGCGGATGCCCGCCAGCCTCTCGGCCCAGGTGGCCATTACTTCCCGAGCCGCTTCGACACTCCGCGAACCTACAGACGACCGGGAACTGCGGCTGCGCGGCGCGCGCGGGCGTCTGGGAAGTGTAGTCCGGGGCGGGGCCACGGTGGGCGGGGCGAAGGGCAGGCGGGGGCGGGGCCACTAGGAGGGAGCCTTCCCCGCCCTGGAGGAGTCTGGGGATCAAGAACAGGAAAAGCAGGAAAGAACGGAGCTGCTGGGTATTTAGCATTCTATGAAAAGGGAGAAAGCAGTCCGACGGAAATACCGACTCATAAGAACAAAACTAAGGGCCTGGGGAGACAGCATGACGGTTCTGCAGGAGACTTTCATGCCTGAGGCTCTGAGGTTCCAAGTTCAATCCCCAGCATCACCATCAGCCAGAGCTGAGCAGTGAGTCCTCTGGTCTCTCTGTAAGCCTTGAAGGGGAGGGAGTAGCTCAGCGGGTAGAGCACATGCGTTGGTGAGCAGAAAGTCCTGGGTTCGATCCCTGTCTCGACATAGAAGCACCATGGCCAGTACCAAGGGGACTTTAGAATGGTGCTTATCTCCCTAAGCATTTTAAAATAAGACTGTTTGGATCTAATGTATTGTAAGGTATTTTACACGTGTCCTTATTTTGCCACAATCTAGATATTGAAGCTATTAAGCTATTAAGCAAAAAATTGCAGTAAGATTGTCTAAGAAACTTTTAAATTTTTAAATCTTTTTTTTTTTTTTAATTGGTAGAGAGGGAAAGAGACAGAGAAACATCTGCAGTCCTGGTTCACCACTTGTAAAGCTTTCCCCCTGCAGGTGGGGACCAAGGGCTTGAACCTGGGTCCTTGAGCACTGTGATGTGAGCACTTACCAAGCTGTGCCACTACTGGCCCCTTAAAATAAGGTTTTTTTTTTTACTTTTTTTTTAATATTTATTCCCTTTTGTTGCCCTTGTTGTTTTATTGTTGTAGTTATTGCTGTTGTTGTCGTTGTTGGATAGGACAGAGAGAAATGGAGAGAGGAGGGGAAGACAGAGAGGGGAAGAGAAAGACAGACACCTGCAGACCTGCTTCACCGCCTGTGAAGTGACTCCCCTGCAGGTGGGGAGCTGGGGGCTCGAACCGGGATCCTTCTGCCAGTCCTTGCACTTCTTGAAATAACATTTTTAAAAATGGGGCTGCAGAGGTTGCTCTGCACTCACAAGCCCCTGGGAGCATTCCCCAGTGCCACATTAAAAGTCTGCAGTGGGGCCTGGGAGACAGCATATTGGTTCTGCAAAAGACTTTCATGCCTGAAGCTCCAAGGTCCCAGATTTAACCCCTGGCACTACCATAAGCCAGAACTGAGCAGAGCTCTGGTCTCTCTATGTATCTTTCTCATTAAAATAAATTTAAGGGGAGTCGGGCTGTAGCGCAGCGGGTTAAGCGCAGGTGGCGCAAAGCACAAGGACTGGCATAAGGATCCCGGTTTGAACCCCGGCTCCCCACCTGCAGGGGAGTCGCTTCACAGGCGGTGAAGCAGGTCTGCAGGTGTCTATCTTTCTCTCCTCCTCTCTGTCTTCCCCTCCTCTCTCCATTTCTCTCTGTCCTATCCAACCACGACAACAACAATAATAACTACAACAATAAAACAACAAGGGCAACAAAAGGGAATAAATAAATAATAAATAAAAAATAATAAATAAATAAATTTAAAGGGGGTGGAGGGAGGTGGCGCACCTGGTTAAGCACACACATCACAGGGCACAAGGACTCGGGTTCAAGCCCCTGGTCTCCACCTGCAGGGGAAAAGCTTCACAAGTGCTGAAGCAGGGCTGCAGGTGTCTCTCTGTCTGTCTCTCCCTATCTCTCCCTTCAAAATCTCTCTGTGTCTACCCAATAATAAATAAATAAAAATCTTTTTTAAAAAAGTTAATGAGAAAAGAAAAGGCACTGTGTCAGGACTCCCCCTCAATCAGAGAGGAGTGGTAGGTCCAGTGTGGCTCCAGGGTCAGGAAGGGGTGCCTGGGGCACTGGGGGCTGAACATGGGACCCCAGGGTCTCAGACATTAACACCTTTTGCATAGCCATTATGCTGGGTCTGCAGTCATTTTTGGGTGGGGGTGGGAGTGGGCGCCAGGGATGAAACCCAGCACCTCATGATGTGTGGCTTTTGTTGAACCACTGAGCCACCTCCCCAGCTGGACTCTAGATTCTACAAAGTCCCTCTCAAGCTTGAAGCAGACCTGATGTTCTCAGACCTGTTGTGTCTGTCCTGTACAGGGGACGGTAAGCCCCCAACATTGTCCCACCTGTGTGTTTGCTCAGTGAGGTGCTGACCTCACATTCCTCACTCAGGAGGGACAGGGAGGGAGGCTTCTCTGCGCAAGTGCTTTTGAGCAATCTGGGCAAAGGTTTGTGGGAGAGGACACCCAGATGATGTTTGCCAGGAGCTGTCTGCCTCTGGCCTCTCTGTGGCCACGGGCCACCCTAACTGCAGAGGAGGGACTTGGTGGCTTTAAATGGGCATTTTATTTTATTTTTTTTTTAATTTTTTAAATTTTATTTATTTCTTCCCTTTTGTTGCCCTTGTTGTTTTATTGTTGTAGTTATTATTGTCGTTGTTGGATAGGACAGAGAGAAATGGGGAGAGGAGGGGAAGACAGAGAGGAGGAGAGAAAGACAGACACCTGCAGACCTGCTTCACTGCCTGTGAAGCGACTCCCCTGCAGGTGGGGAGCCGGGGTTCGAACCGGGATCCTTATGCCGGTCCCTGTGCTTTGCGCCACCTGCACTTAACCCGCTGCGCTACAGCCCGACTCCCTTAAATGGGCATTTTAACTCTGCACCCAGTCTTTGCACATTTGCTAACATCACTCAGTGGCGTCCTCCAGGCCGATTTTACCATTCCTCTATTGAATTTAAAATATTTATTTATTTATTTCCTTTTGTTGCCCTTGTTATTTTATTGTTGTTGGTATCGATGCCGTTGTTGTTGGATGGGACAGAGAGAAATGGAGAGAGGAGGGGAAGACAGAGAGGGGGAGAGAAAGACAGACACCTGCAGACCTGCTTCACCGCCTGTGAAGTGACTCTCCTGCCAGTGGGGAACCGGGGACTTGAACCGGGATCCTTACGCTGGTCCTGGTCCTTGCGCTTTGCACCATGTGCGCTTAACCCGCTGTGCTACCGCCGGGCCCCCAGTTTCATTTTATTTCTACCAGAGCACTGAACAGTTCTGCTTATGCTGATGCAGGAGATTGAACCAGGGGAGTTTTTTTTCTTTCTTCCTTTTTTAATCTTTATTTATTTATTGGATGGAGACAGGAAGAAGTCAAGAGGGAAGGGGGAGACAGGGAGAGAGAAAGAAAGATACCTGCAGCATGGCTTCATCACTCGCAAAACTTTCCCCCTGTAGATGGGGACCAGGAGCTCGCACCTGGGTCCTTGCACATGGTAATATGTGTGCTCAGCCAGGTGCACCGCCACCCAGCCCTGAACCTGGGACTTTGGGGTCTCAGGCATGAGAGTCTCTTTGCGTAATCATTACGCCATCTCCCCTGCCCTACATCCTCTCTCTCTTTTACCCAGCGCACTGCTCAGCTCTGGCTCTTAGTCAGATGGTGGCATTTGGAGTCACTGCCCATGTCACCTTCTTTCCTTCCCCTCTATAAACCCACCTGCCTGAGGCCACTGTCTGTGCTCATGGGCCCAAGGACAAAAACCCTGACAGTCCTTCCCTCCCAGCTCTCGCTGACCCTACCCCACCCCCCACCATTAGTGGCCTCCTACCAGCCGCCCCGTCTCTGTCACGGCAGCCTTGCCCACTGGCAGGAGTCAGGCTGGGCGCAGTGCTGACTCCGAAGGGGCACTGCCCATGGAGCCACCCACATGGAGAGAGTGAGTGGGTTCAGTGGCCTGGGCACAACACAGCCCCAGGGCCCAGTGTCTGCTCCTTGACCCATGATCCACCTGGCAGCACTGGGGGAGGGGGGAGTCGCTGTGAGGGGCACGAACATTAGCAGGGGACCACACACGGGCCTCGCACAGCAGACCCCCGTTCGTCATAGGCCCTGAGCCATGGGAAGAGTCAAGGAGACGACTTGGTCCGGCAGAGGGAGCAGAAGAAAGGCAGGGGCTGTCTTGCAGGCTGCTTACTGGCACAAGGCAGTTTCCTCTCTTTTGTTTTGTTTTTGGTGTTGGGTCCTGTTTGTTTCCCCAGAGCCCTGCTCAGCTCAGGCTTCTGCTGGTGCTGGGAATTGAACCTGGGACCTCAGACCCTCAGGCAGGAATCTTTTCGAATGTCCATTCTGCTGTCTCCCTCATCTTTGTTCCTCAGGTCTTCCCAGCTGCTTGTCTTATTCCACAGCTCAGAGGATAGAATGAAGGGTTTAAGAGCCTGTGGAAGACCTCGGAATCCCAGGGAGGACACTCTCCAAAGGCTTTGTGGGGTAGGGGCTCCCCGGGCCTAGACCCATGCCCAGGGGCTCGAGCTCTGAGGGGCCAAGCTACTGCAGGCCCAGGGCAGGGCCTGGCACTGTAGAGAAGTGGCCAGGAGCCAGGCCTGGGGCTCCCGGAACCCCCCACCTGCCAACCCCAGGCACACTGAGGAGCTGCTGTCCAGGTCCCCATACAGACCTGCGGGGGAGGCTACATGGAGGGCGGTTACCTGCTGGGGGGGGGAAGCAGAGCTGGGATGAAGTGACATCAGAAAAATCAAATCGTTGAGGTGAAAAATAAGCCAGGAAGGGAGTCGGGCAGTAGCGCAGCGGGTTAAACGCATGTGGCATAAAGCACAAGGACCGCTGTAAAGATCCCTGTTTGAGCCCTGGGCTCCCCACCTGCAGGGGAGTCAATTCACAAGCAGTGAAGCAGGTCTGCTGGTGTCTGTCTTTCTCTCCCCCTCTCTGTCTTCCCCTCCTCCCTCCATTTCTCTCTGTCCTATCCAATAACGACAACAACAATAATAACTACAACAATAAAACAAGGGCAACAAAGGGAATAAATAAATAAAATAAATACTAAAAAAAACAAGGGCAACAAAGGGAAAATGAATAAATAAATATTAAAAACAAACTTTGTGTTTGGACTAGGGAGATGGTATAGTGGTTATGTAAATGATTTTCATACCTGAGGCTCCAGGGTCCCAGGTTCAGTCCCCAGCACCACCATTGAACAGTGCACTGGCCTCTTTCTATGTCCCTCTGTTTCTCTTAATACAATAAATAAAATATTTGTTAAAAACCTTCTATTTATTTATTTTGGATCGAGAGAGAAATTGAAAGGGAACAAGGGGGAGATAGGGAGGGAGGGAGACACCTGCAGCCCTGCTTCACCACTCCTACAGCTTCCCCCCTGCAGGTGGGGGTTGGGGGCTTGAACCTGGGTCCTTTTGCATGGCAACACGTGCTGTCTACCTGGTGCCACCTGGCCCCCACCCAAGGACAAAAACTCTGGACAAGACACTGGGGTTGCATGCTTGGATCTTCCTTCCTTCCTTCCTTCCTTCCTTCCTTCCTTCCTTCCTTCCTTCCTTTTTTCTTCCTTCTTTCTCAATCTCTTTCTCTCATCATCTGTCTCAATTTCTATCTCAGTCTCTATCTTTTTCTACCAAAATACCACTCACCTCTGTCTGGTGGTGGTGCCAGGGATTGAACCTGGGACCTCAGAGCCTCAGACAGGAGAGTCTGTTGCAGAAGGCACCATGCTATCTCTGTGGGTCTGGCCTTCCCATGTCTGGGGCCCCGGGGAGCCAGTGAATGTCCGCTCTGTGCTGGAGCTGTGGCCCTGAAGGGGCTGGGGGCACGGGGTGTGGTCCTATTCCTTCTTGTCCCCCTCAGGCGGTAGGGGGTGTCCACCTGCTCCTCTGGGGGACCTGAGCCCCACTGGGAAGGACATGAGCTGGGGGTGGCTTGTCTCTTCCAGAGGGGCAGCTGTCAGTCTGCTAGTCCAGCCAGGCCCTTCCTGGGGGGAGCAGGGGATGAGGCGCATGCAGGTGGTGGCATCTGGGGTACATGGTGTGTGGGGGTCGTCTGCTGTCACATCATGGCTGCTGCCTCCCACAGTGGCCCTTCTAGGAAGGTGGGTGACTGCAGCACGAGGGGCAGTTGGGGGGGCTGAAATGCCACACCCTTGATTTATTTTTTTTGACTGTTGATTTCCAAGACAAAAATTAACTGATGTCTTAGAATGATTTGGGGGTTGGGCGGTAGCACAGTGGGTTAAGCGCAGGTGGTGCAAAGTGCAAGGACCAGCTGAAGGATCCCAGGATCCTTCACAGGGGAGTCCTGCAGGGGAGTCCCTTCACAGGCAGTGAAGCAGGTCTGCAGGTGTCTGTCTTTCTCTCCCCCTTTCTGTCTTCCCCTCCTCTCTCCATTTCTCTCTGTCCTATCCAACAATGACGACAACAATAATAACTACACAATAAAACAACAAGGACAAGAAAAGATAATAAATAAATTTAAAAACAAACAAACAATAACAACAAAAAAAAAGAAACAGAATCGTTTAACTGAGCATTTACATCTTGGCTGCAGTCTGGGGATAGGCCACACTGGGAGCTTTTGCAAATCAAAGTCTCCATCCGACTTGAGGTGGCTTCAAAGAGGCACTTGTTCAGCTCGGCAGCCAGAGTTCAAAGCCTGGGGCAGGAGGAGGGGCTCTCACTGTGAGGGAGCCGTCCTGAACTGAGCAAACACCCACAGGCCTCCCTCTGCTTCTGCAAAGGGACAAGCTGGTCCTCAGGAAAGGAGGCCCCCACCTTTGCGTCCCTGCCGGTGACAGTCCCTGAGCTCTGTTTCATGACGCCAGGCTCTTTGGCACCTCTATCCTACCTCCACCCACCCCCACATTGGGCATTGACCTAGAGATTTGAGCTGCGTGTTATTTCAGGAACCTCTGTTTTTCTTTCTTTCTTTCTTTCTTTCTTTCTTTCTTTCTTTCTTTCTTTCTTTCTCTCTTTCGTGATTAACAGTGGGTTACAAAATGGTAAGATGACAGGGTTTGGCTCCACACCACACCCACCACCAGGGTCCTATATCTCAATCCTCCCATCTCCCAAGGATAAACACCTGAGTGTTTCTCACAAGTCTTAGAAGTGGCTTACTTGTGTCTGGTTTTTCTTCCTCTTTTTCTTTTCCTTTTTTTCTCTTTCTTTCACAAGTTCATGTGAATCAGTTCTCCAGATTCCACATATGAGCGAAACCATCTGGTCGTTGTCTTTCATCTCTATTTATTTCATTAAGCATCATCACTTCCAGTTCCATCCATTTTGTCCCCAAGGACACAATATCATCTTTTTGATGGCAGAGTAGTATCCCATGGAACATATATTCCATCACTTCTTTAGCCAGTCATCTGCTGATGGGTATTCAGGTTGCTTCCACTCTTTGGCTGTTGTGAGTAACGCAGCTGTGAACAGAGGGCTGCATGTGTTCCTTTGAATTCGTGTTTGAGTGTCCACTGGCTAAATACCTCAGAGTGGTCTTGCTGGATCCTAGGGTCATTCCATTTTTATTAATTTAAGGACTCCACACAGGCTTCCAGAGGGGCTGCCCCAGCCTGCATTCTCACCAGCACTGGAGCAGAAGGAACCTTTGATTCTATCTGCCGTCACTGTCCTCTGCACAGCTGCAGCCCTCTCCACCCCCACCCCCATTGTCCCCGGGTCCTCAGGCTGTGCAGGAATGACGGGCCACTTTGTTTGTGGAATCGCTCGGAAGGCTCGGCACCGTCGATGTGCATCAGCGCCCCTGGAATCGCCTATGCCTCCTCCTTAAAGATACCATCTAAACTGTGAAATTCATTAAACAGCCTCCAGAAACGGAGCAGGTTATTTAACCCAGTGCCCCTAATGGGGCACTGTCTCGGCTGTCGGTGCGATAGGCAACATTGTCCTGGAGAGTGTTATCAGCCCGGGACACTCGCTATGAATATTGATCCCGGCTTGTTACAGCCGTCAGCGCCATCAGGACAGGTCAGGCTGGGAACCCGCCCAGCATCAAAGCAATTTAAAGACGGAGCTTGGGCGGAATCTTAATGCCAGCACTGAGAAAACAAATCGACTCCCTGCAGGGCCCCTGGCCTACTGGGCTGGGATGTGTTTATTATCCAGGAGCACCCTGGCTGCTTGACGGTGCTGGAAGGGACCAGGTGCACCTATAGGGGGCTGAGGGCGCACTGTCTTCTGGTCATCACCATCGCGAGTGGCCAGCCCACCCAAGCCCCTACCACAAAGGACCTGTTTATCGTTCCTATTGTTTTACCAGAGGCCTGTTCAGCTCTGGCTGATGGTGGGGCTAGGGATTGAATTTAGAGCTTCAAGGCATGAAAGCCTTTTGCAGAACCTTTTGCTGTCTCCCCTGACCCATTTAATGTTTAACTATTTATTTATGAGAGAGAGAGAGAGAGAGAGAGAGAGAACCAAAGAGCATCAATCTGGCATATACCGTGCAGGGGATGCAATTCAGGACTCCATCCTCAGTGCTCTGCTCACTGCAGACTTTGCTCAACAAATGATTTAGTCTCTTTGGATGGGGACTTCCTCTTTCAATTGGGTAAATAAGAAAGAGCCCTTTCCTTCCTTCCTTTTTTATTTTAAAAGATGCATTTATTTATTTATGCAGGAGAGAGAAGCAGAGTATAACCACAGCATACATATTGGGCGGGGGTTGTCGTGAATTCAGGACCCTGGGCCTACAAGCCTGCCTCTCTCTCCACCTGCTGCACTACCACTGGCCGGCCCGGGGGCATTTTCTGTGAGACACAGGCAATGTTCCTTACTCCCCAAGTACCTGCCCTGAGGCCACACTGAGCCTTCACGTGAGAGATGCAGGTCAGGGGCCAGCAAACCTGCTCACTCCGATAACGTGCTGCTCTGCCATGTGTGTGACCCAAGTTGGAGCCTGGACTCCACTGGACTCCAGGAAGCATTGGTGCTGTGGTCTCCTTCACCTTCTCCCTTTGCTTCTCTCCTTCTCTGTATCCAAAATAATCATAGTCATAATCATAATAATACATATGTAAGGAATAGAATTATAGGGCTGGGGGCTGGGTGATGGCGCACCTGGTTGAGGAGCGCACATGTTACAATGCACAAGGACCCAGGTTCAAGCCCCTGGTTTCCACCTATAGGAGGAAGCTTCACAAGCCGTGAGGCAGGGCTGCAGGTCTCTCTGTCTCTCTCCCTCTCTATCACCCCCTTCTCTCTCGATTTCTGGCTGTCTCTATCCAACAATAAAAAAGATAATATTTTTTAAAAAAAAAGCCTGTGTGGCATGAAAAAATTATTTAAAAGAAGAAAAATATATTTATTTTTAGGGGAGTAGCATAATGGTTATACAAAAAGCTCTCATGCCTGAGGCTCTGAGGTCCCAGGTACGATCCTCATACCTACCATCAGCCACAGCTGAGCAGGGCTCTGGTGGCTGTCTCTTTCTTTCTGTATCTCTCTCACTAAAACAAAATAAAATAAATAAACATATTTATAAAAGGAAAGAAAAATATAGAGATCCAGGTCATATAGAGAGAATATGTAGGGGCCAGGTGGTGGAACATCTGGTTGAGTGCACATGTTACAGTGTGCAAGGACCCAGGTTTGAATCCCCGGTCCCCACCTGCAGGGGGAAAGCTTCACCAGTGGTGAAGCAGGGCTGCAGCTGTCTCTATTTCTCTCTCCTTCTCTATCACTCCTTCCCTCTTAGTTTCTGGATGTCTCTATCCAACAAATAAATAAAGGTAATAAAAAAATTAAAAAGAATGAGAAAAGAGAGTGAATGTGTGCGGGTAACTAAAAGAAGAATTTCCTTGAAGGCGCAGAGTGTTAAAGACTGTGGTCTTCATGGCTTCTTGAGCTGAATTCCCCCCTTCTCCCTTTCAGCTCCCCAAGGAAAAAGGACACACCTGCTGATCGCTGAGGGGAGTCACCCCAAAGGGAAGTTGGCTTCTGTCTCTCGACCCCAAATTTGGAAGCAATTTGTGAAAGGAAGTGCAAACAGTAAGGTCTTCTCCCAGGCAGTCTGTGCCTCCCCTGTCCCTCAGGTTTGGGGTACTGCGGTGGGTGAGGAAGGTTCTGGAAGGCCCAGTGGGGAAGCTGCAGGGTCCACTGCAGAACAGAGCAGACGGGGCTGAGGGGAGATACAGGTTGTCCTCTGGAGCGCCTCCCAGGAGCTCTGGTTCTCACCACCCCAAGAACTCAACTATGAAACATGGCGCACCTGCCTGAACACACACTACAGTGCACAAGGACCCGGGTTCAAACCCGTGACCCCCACCTGCAGGGAGGAAGCCCCAGGAGTGGTGAAGCAGAGCTGTAGGTGTCTCTGTCTCTTTCTCTCTCCCTATCCCCCCCCCCAAAGTTTCCAAGTTTCTCTCGGTCTCTAACTGAAATAAATAAGATATCACAAAAGGACCTAAGGATGAAAAAGCAGAAACGTGGGTGGAATGAAGTCCAAGAGGCCTGGGATGAGAATGTGGAGGGAACGAGGGAGGGGAACGGACAGGTAAACCGAGATCAGATGGGAACCGCATGAGACAAAGTCGTCCCAGCAGATGCAAAGGACTCTGCTATGCTGAGGGAGGTTCTGAGCTCTGCAGTGCAGCCCACCGCCCTGTCCCAGGGCGACCTCCACTCTGGTTTCCTTCGGTACTGACCCCGGTGGGAGTGACACTTCCTTTCTGCGCTCCTTTCTAAAGCTTGGTCCACCTGGCACTGGGGGGTGGGGGCTGTGGGGGCTAGGGTTTCGGCGGGGCTTTCAAGTCGGCAGGGAAGATGGGGGGCTGCGGGGAGGGGCCCTCAGGTTTGAATGAGAAAAGCCTCGCTCCTAGGGCCCTCTCTTCTGCGACAGATGGGATTAGCTGCCCCTGGTGCTTTACTGGGGAGGTTTCTCCTCCCCTTCCTCCTCCTTACCTGCTCAGACAATATTAATTGCCGAGTCATTGTTTGAACGCCCCATGGGGCAGGGAAGAAAGGGGCTGTGGAGTGAGGGGTGGTGCTGGGCTGGGGGTGGGGGGGGGTGGTGGGAGTCTGAATTACAGTGACAAAAGGGAACCAGGAATGCTCAGAAGGCTTGGCTGGGGGAAGCTTCCCAGGGATCCGGAGTGGCGGGGGGTGAGAGGGATGCGGGGGCTGTTTTTGCCTTAAATTTAGATCCCTCCTTTTAGGCTTCTTCTTGGGGCTGGGACAGGATGGGATCAAAAGTGTGATCAAAAGAGGGCCAGTTTCTGTTGTCATTCCAGCAAGCTGGGCTGGAGTCTTCAGCCACCAGCCCTTCCCAGGCCCCCAAAGCTTGACTGTGGCTCCCTGGAACCCTCTTCCTTCCAGCCAGCTCAATTCTGGGGTAGAGCACCCCGATTTCTCTCTCTATTCCTGAGATCTAGGGACATGCAAAGGACCCTGATGATTCCGAAGACCTGGGTTCAAATCCAGTCTGTCACCAACCAACCAGTAACCCTCTTCATGACTAATTAAAAAAAAAAAAAAAAAGGAGGGGGTAAGATAGCTTAATGGCTATGCAAAGAGACTCTCATGCCTGAGGCTCCAAAGTCTCAGGTTCAATCCCCCACACCAACTTATACCAGAGCTGAGCAGTGCTCTTGTAAAAAGAAAAAGAAAAAAAAAACTTAAAAACAATTTAAGGACATCATGATGTTTCTGCAAAAGACTCTCCTGCCTAAGGCACTGAGGTCCCAGGTTCAATCCCCAGCACCACCATAAGCCAGAGATGAGCAGGGCTCTGGTTTTGGTCTCTCTCTCTCTCTCTGTATCTTTCTCATAAAAAATATTTGGGGGTGCAAGTAGACAGCGTAATGGTTATGCAAACAGACTCCCATGCCTAAGGCTCTAAACTCCCAGGTTCACTCCCCTGCATCACCTTAAGCCAGAACTCAGCAGTGCTCTGGTAAAAACAAACAAACAAAAATATGTGCTCAACCAGGTGCACCACCACCTGGCACCCTTTAAAAAATATTTTGGGGAGTCCGGAGGTAGTGCAGTGGGTTGAGCGCAGGAGTCGTAAAAGCATAAGGACCAGCGTAAGGATTCCAGATCGAGCCCCCGGCTCCCCACCTGCAGGGGCAGCTCTTCACAAGAGGTAAAGCAAGTCTGCAGGTGTCTGTCTTTCTCTCCTCTCTGTCTTTCCCTCCTCTCTCCATTTCTCTCTGTCCTATCTAACAACTACGATATCAATAATAACTACAACAATAACAAAAAAACAAGGGTAACAAAAGGGAATAAAATAAATGTTAATTTTTTTTTTTGAAAAATAAGGATTTATTTAATCATGTCTCTAGGGTTATCTCAGGGGCTCCTTGCCTGCACTTTGAATCCACTGCTCCTGAGGCCATTTTCCCCCCATTTTGTTGTTGTTATTGTTGGATAGGACAGAAAGAAATGGAGAGAGGAGGGGAAGACAGAGAGGGGGAGAGAAAGATAGACACCTGCAGACCGGCTTCACTGCTTGTGAAGAGCTGCCCCTGCAGGTGGGGAGCCAGGGGCTCGAACCCCGGATTCTTGCTCCAGTCCTTGCTTCGCACCATGTGTGCTTAACCGGATACCTTCATTTTTAAGAGCATGACCAGACTACCACTTAACTCGGGCATATCGTAGTGTCAGAGGAAGAACCTGAGGCCTCAGGTCTGCAAGTCTTGAGCCCTAGTACTGAGCTGTCTCCCTGGTCCTCACTTGTCATGTGTGAGCCTCAGTTTCCCTATCTGTAACTCCCGGGGCGCCTTGAAGTGCTTGGCAGACCTCCCGGGGCAGTTCTGAGAGTCAGGGCTTTGTGTGCGGGTCTCTCGGGCCTGGGGTGTGCTGTGCCGGCTGGTGGCGGAGGTCCTGCCTTGAAGAGGCCAGTCCAGGCCTCAACTGCTCTTCCAGTCAAAATACACTGGGGAAAGGGCGCAAACCTCGAGCCCAAATCAGGGAGAGAGGTGGGGTGGGGGTTTGGAGAGAGAAAGAGACACATGGGGAGATGGGAAGGGGAGATGGAGAGGTGGAAAGAGAGAGAGAGAGAGAGAGAGACAGTCTGAAGGGTAGCCTCGGGCCTGCCCTCCCACACCAGGTCCCCCAACCCCCAGCCCGGGGGCGCGCAGGGCCGCGGGAGCGCGGAGCAGGTGGCCGGGAGCAGGGCGCGCGGGGAGGTGGGCGCTGGGGGCGCCCGCGGGTGGGGGCCTGGCCGGCAAGTGCCAATCGCGGGCGACCCCCCGCGGCTCTCCCCGCCCCCGCCGGCTTCTCCGGGCCCGGCGCCCCTCGCTCCGGCTGGCCAGGTCACCCGCCCGCGATGCTGGCCTGGCCGGACGGCGGGGCCACTGCGGCCCCCTCCCCGCGCCGCCTGTCCTTCTCGGTGCGCGACATCCTGGACCCGCACAAGTTCACGCGCGCCCCGCGCCCCGCGCCCCGCACAGCCCGGCCAGGTCCCGCCGAAGCCGGGGCGGGGGAGGAAGCCAGCCCTGGGGAGCCGGTCCCGCAGCGGGGCGCCGCAGGTAAGGGGGTCCCCGGCTGGGAGGGGGCAGTAGGGAGGACAGCGGGACCCCGGGACCGACACCGAGCCGCACAGTCCCGAGGGCGAAGAGGGCCCACTGCAGGCTGGGGGGGGGGTCTTCAGGGTTGCGGTGGGGGGGGCGGTTAGCAGGAAGGGGACGTCCAGTATCCTTGGAAAGGGGTGCGGAGGGGGTCGCTGCATCTCTGCACCCCGCAAATGACACCAGTACCCAGAGTGCCCAGTCTCATCCATGCTGGGGTCTCTTACTGCCCCCGACACGTGCCAGGGCCCGGGCTGGAGACTGGACTACAGGTCACTGAAAGGGTGGAGACAGCGCAGCCTTAGCGCGCCCGACTCTAGACAAGTCCCAGGTTCAATCCCGTTTCCACCATGAGCCAGAGCTGAGCAGGGCTCTGGCCCCTGCCTATGTCGGTCTGGGTCTGTCAGTCTGTCTCTCATTTTGGGGTAATAAAAAAGAATCGTCGCTATTTTCGAGGGTAGAGAGTGTCCCAGGAGTGGCCTGGTACAGGTTAGGCACCCAGCTCCTACCACCCAGAGACCTTCTCCCCTCCCCACTCTCCCAGACCCAACTCTTTATGGAGACTGGAGACAGGCTGGAGTGATGGAGGGGACTGGAGGGGATTCTCTTCCTTCTATTTCTCCTTCTCTCCTCCTCCTCCTCCTTCTTCTTCTTTAATTACTCCTAATTGGGGGTGAGGGGGCATCTGATGATGGGTCCCCAGAAAGTTTGTCTCTGGAAGAAGGAACAGAGCAGGTGGGCGCTGTGTGTGTGTGTGTGTGTGTGTGTGTGTGTGTGTGTAGGGAAGGACAAGAGGTCTGGAGTGCTGATGGAGGAGCCTAGAAGTGGCCGTGCACACCCGCCCCCCCAGTTTGGCGGCGAGTGTCTGGGGCTGGGGGAGCCTAGGGGACCCCTCACGGCCTGCCCGGTGGTAATTGTCCTGTCCGGCCTCTCCCCTCAGTGGTCGATACTCTATTACTGGCGTGGTATCAGCTGCCTGCAGCTGGCAGGTACCAACTTCAAACCCCCTTTCCCTGTCTGATCCTAATATTGTTCGATTAAAACTTACCTTTAATAGATGACATCTATCGATCTGGACCAGCAAATCTGAAACTCTATTAACTCGGAGGGAGAGAGGAGATGGGAGAGGGGGCGTTCCACTGGCCAGGGGCTGGGGGCTAGGACTTTAATAACTTTGTCTTCTTTTTCTTTAATTGCTGGGGACGGGGGTGGTCCCAGACCAAAATTGCCTTCTGGAAGCGGGGGGGGGGGGGGGGGGGGGCACAGCTCTCAGCTCACCTGACATTCCGATGTATTAACGTACCACCATCCCAGCTGTCCCCACCACCACCACCAAGGTATCCAGTGAGGATTTTTTTTTCTCCTTTTGCTTCCTGGGGCTTGGTGCTGGGTACTATGAATCCACCGCTCCTGGAGGCCAACCCCCCCCCCATTTTTATTGGGTAGGACAGAAAGAAATTGAGAGAGGAAGGGAAGACAGAGGGGGAAAGAAAGACAGACACCTGCAGACCTGCTTCACCAATTGCAAAACGATCCCCTTGCAGGTGGGGGTGCAGAGGGCTTGAACTAGGATCCTTGCGCTTAATTGGGTGCACCACCACCGGTCCCCAAGTGCACTGCTCAGCTCTGGTTTATGGTGGTGCGGGGAACTGAACCTGGGATATTGGAGCCTCAGGCAGGAGAGTCTCTTTGTATTATGCTAATCTACCCCCTCTCCCAAGTGAGTTTTTTTTTTTTTTTTTTTTGCCTCCAGGGTTATCGCTGGGGCTAGGTGCCTGCACCACAAATCTACTACTCCTGGAGGCCACCTTTTCCCTTTTGTTGCCCTTCCTTGTCGTTTATTGTTGTTGTTGTTACTATTATTGTCGCCGTCGTTGTTGGACAGAGAGAAATGGAGAATGGAGGGGAAGACAGAGAGAGCGACAAAAAGATAGACACCTGCAGACCCGCTTCACCGCCTGTGAAGCGACTCCCCTGCAGGTGGGGAGCCGGGGGCTCGAACCGGGTTCTTACGCTTTGCGCCACGCTTAAGCTTAGCGCTTAACCCACTGCGCTACCGCCCGGCCCCCTAAAGTAAGCATTTTCTTAATTTTTTGATTTACTGACCTATTTGTCCTAGAACCCTGCTCAGCTCCGGCTCCTGGTGGTAGTGGGTGGGTGGGGAACTGAACCTGGAATCTTGGGTGCCCCTTGGCATCGGAAGTCTTGTTAGCAGAACCCCTAGGCCGTCTCGGCAGCCCGGTTCATTTCTCTCGCGCTCGTTCGTTCATGCACCGGCAGCCAGTACAGCTCTTGGGCGCCCCGGTGGCTGGCAGGTGGCCGAGGGCCTTGGGGTGCGGGTGGGGTCTGTGGGGTCACCGCCCGGCTCTGCCCCGCAGGTGCTGCGCCCCGAGGCCCCGGCGCCGCGTCCCCCCTGGAGGGCTCGGAGGCGGAGGAGGAGGAGGAGGAGGAGGAAGAGGAGGAGGACGCGGCGGGGCGCGGGCGGCTGCAGCGACCCCCTCCCGGCGCCCCCGGCCCCCCGGCCTCGCCCCGCCGCCGCCGCGGGGAGCCCCGCCCGGCCCGGCCCCGCCGCGCGCGCACCGCCTTCACCTACGAGCAGCTGGCGGCCCTGGAGAGCAAGTTCCGCGCCAGCCGCTACCTGTCGGTGTGCGAGCGGCTCAACCTGGCGCTGGCGCTCAGCCTCACCGAGACGCAGGTCAAGATCTGGTTCCAGAACCGCCGCACCAAGTGGAAGAAGCAGAACCCGGGTGCCGCCGACGGCGGGGCGCAGGCGGGGGGCGGCGCAGCCCAGCCCGGGGGGGCGGCGGCGGGGGGCAGCCCGGCCCAGCCAGGACCCCCGGGTGCCCCCGGCCCTCTGCCTTTCCAGACTTTCCCGCCCTTCCCCGCCGCCAGCGTCCTTTTCCCGGCCTCCGCGCCCTTCCCGCTGCCTGCCGCCGCGGGGGGACCCTTCACCCCCTTCCTGGGTGCCTCCTACCTGCCCCCCTTCTATGCCCCGCGCCTGTGAGCCCCGGCCCCCCCACCCGGACGCGCCAGAGCTCGGAGGGACCCGCCCCCATCCCGGTGAGCGGGTGTCCTTGCGCCCCTCCCTCCAGCAGGTGCACTCAGAGTGGGGGACCGGGAGGCCTCCCTGGATCTCCCCTCCGGCCCACCGGCGTGGTCAGCACACCGGTCCAGGACTGTCGCCTTTGAATATCGAGAGACTGAGCTGACCACCAGGCTACCCGCCCTCGTCACTTTGGATCTGGCTCCCTTCAGCACCGAGGATTCTTAGTGAGGCTGCGGTCCGGCGCAGGGGAGCAGGCAGAGGTCCTGGGAGCGCCCGCCTCGCCTCCCTTTCCCAAGGGTGCTTCCAAGGCTGTGGTTTGCTGTCCCTTTCGCCTTCGCCTTGGTCCCTGCTCACCGCCCTGAACTGGGGACAGGTGGCTGGGGACGCAGCTCTGCCTCGAAGGGCCGGCACCCACCTATGGAGGTCTTTGCTTCGGACTGGGACACCAGTGCAATTCTTGTTCCGAACAGGCTCTCCACACGCCATACCCAAGAGCGCCGGACCCTGTCTGTGAAAGAAGATCACAGCCTCTTGGGGAGACCCTCCAGCCAAGGCAACACAGTCCTGCGGGGTCTGGGATTCCATAATCCCCCCCCCGCCCACCCACCGGGGTGAGATGTGATCAGAACAGGACTAGCAGCTCGACGGACTCCTTCCAGTCTCTGCAGAGCACTGCCAAGCTGTTTGCAGTATTTGACACTCACACTCTGCTGTGCCTGTCCGACCGCTGGAGCTCTCAAGGGTGACCCATCTGAGGAGTCCGTGTCCCCCCCCCCCCTCCCAGCAATAGCTGAGAACTGACTGCATCATTTGTGTTTTGTTTTCTTTTCTTTTTTTTTTTTCCTCCAGGGTTATTGCTGGGCTCGGTCCCTGCACCATGAATCCACCGCTCCTGGAGGCCACTTTTCCCCCTTTTTGTTGCCCTAGTTGTTGCAGCCTCGTTGCGATTATTATTGCCACTGTTGACGTTGCTTTGTTGTTGGATAGGACAGAGAGAAATGGAGAGAGGAGGGGAAGACAGAGAGAGAGGGGGAGAGAAAGATAGACACCTGCAGACCCGCTTCACCGCCTGTGAAGTGACTCCCCTGCAGGTGGGGAGCTGGGGGCTCGAACCGGGATCCTTATGCCGGTCCCTGCGCTTTGCGCCACGTGCGCTTAACCCACTGCGCCACTGCCCGCCCCCCTTGTGTTTTGTTTTCTTCCAGATCACTATGGTGCCATCGGAGCCTCAGGCATAAAAATCTTTTGCATAGGGCGGAGGGTAGATAGCATAATGGTTATGCAAACAGACTCTCATGCCTGAGGCTCCAAAGTCTCAGGTTCAATCCCCCACACCACCATAAGCCAGAGCTGAACAGTGCTCTGGTGAAAGAAAACATCTTTTGCATAACTGTTTTTGCTATCTTCCCCAGTCCAAGGATTGCACTGGTTTTTAAGAGTACAAAGTCAACAATTTTTGGACTGGACCCAAGCTTCTCATGTGAGGGCAATTCTTGGCCCACAGTCTCCTGGTGGAAGGGGGAGGGGGAGCCAGAGGTCCTGACTAAGAACTCCCGTCTTGGACTTGAAAAGCCAGAGAGGCTCACCTGCAGGAGGTTAATACACAGATGTGTGTGCATTCTAACAGCTTCTCCCCCTCTCTCTCTCTCTTTCTCTCTCTCTCTCTCCTGCCACCAAGGTTATCTCTGGGTCTAGGTACTGACACAAAGGGTCCACCACTCCTGACAGCCATTTAAAATGTTTTTTTATTTTATTTTATTACATAGGATAGAGAGAAATTGAAAAAGGAGAAAGGATAGAGAGAAAGAGAGACAACTACAGACTTGCTTTACCACTCATGAAGCATCCCGTTGCGGGTGGGGAGCGGGGCTCGAGCCGGGTCCTTTTACATCTTACTCTGTGTTCTTCCCCAGATGCACCACCACCCGGTCTGACTGAGACGTTTCTTTGAGTTCTGCGGTTTGTACTTCATATGGCAGAAGCCCAAATGTCCCCAGCTGGGTCAGGTGTGTTTCATTCACTCGCTTATTGGTCCCTTGCTGATTGATATAGCTGTATAGTCATCAATATTATTATTATTTTTCTTTGCCATCTCTGGGGCTTCACTACTTCAGACTGACTTTTTCAGACAGACAGAGAAACAGCATAGAAACCTCTTCCAATGTTGTTGGTGCTGGGCTCAAACCTGAGTCGAGTGTACTGCACAGGGAAGCTGCTTTTTCCAGTCCGTAGTGCTCACTGGTTTTCATTAAATCAAACCTTCTGTATCTGAAGCAATCGCTTAACTAGTAAAGTGTTAGACTTTCAGGCCTAAAGTTCCTGGTTCCACCCCCAACTTGGTAGGTACCAGAGTGGTGCCCTGGCTTCTCTCTCTCCTCTCTCTTTCTTTTCTTATGTGAATCTCTCTCACATGCAACAGATCAAATAAATATTTAAAAATAAACCAAGCTAGCTACCAACAGCCTCTCATAGATTAAAAGCACACTGGTGTGAGAGACACATGCTATTATGATCCTGGAAGATCTAGTTCAGTTTTTATCAAGAATGATAGCAACTGCCCCTTTCTCTCAAATGTGATGACCACGTCAGATTCATGCGACTCTCATACGATTTGAGAAGAGCTGCTGTTTAGGTAATGTCTGTTAGCATCTTTCCCTTCTGTTCTAAAGAGGAAGGGTGGCCTCAGACAAGACATCATATATATCTCAGAGATGGTGGATGCCAGATGAGATTCAAAAATACTGTTACCCTTGTAGGCAAGAAAGTCTTTTGCAAGACCGCTGTGCTAGGCCCTGTCCTTTATTCGCTCCACGTGTGGCTGTGCGTCCCATCTGTGACTCTCTGTTTCTCAGAAGCTACACCTGTCCCCAGGAATGGTTTGTAAGGAGGTGACTTTCTGTAAGGCGTGGAACTGAATCTCAGGTACCAGAATCCCTGAAGCTGCCAGGAGGCAGGGGGCTTGTGTGTCCGTGGGTGACAATTTCACACCTGGCTCCTACAGCTTGTCACAGAGTGGCACTCCAGGGGTCTGACTGTCAACTCCTGCTGCTTTAAAAGGGCCCGTGGCTGTCCAGCCAAACTCTCAGACTTGATTTGCTGATGTGTTTGTCTAATAAATCCTTTTTTTTTTTTTTTTTTGGTAATGATATCTCGCTTAACTCTTTCTTGCTCACTGTTACAAGGCTTTGAAATGATTCTGTAATAATCTGAGGTTGTGTATGTCACCACCCTTGCCTCCACCAGCCAGCATCCACAGATGAAGGCTACCTGATGCTACTTATTTGTAAATATGTATTTGGATTTTTGAAAGATAGAGAATGAGGGAGAGAGAAAGGTCAGAGTGCCGCTCAGCTCTGGCATGTGGTGGCATTGAGGACTGACCCTGGGGCCTCTGGAGCCTTCGGCATGTTAAGTCCAGCGCTTTAATGTCCACCCATCTCCTTAGCTCGCTCTCCCTCTGCTCCTATTTATTTTCTCTGTCTTCTTCTTCCTCCTCCTCCTTCCCTTCCCCTTCTTCTACTAGACATAAAATTCACCGGACAGAGATAGAGAGAAATCGAGGGGGAAGGGGGAGAGACAGATAGAAAGAGATACTTGCAGACTTTACCACTCTTGAAGCTTTCCTCCAGCAGATAGGGACTGGGGACGTGAACCTGGGTCCTTATGCATGGCAACATATACACTCAACTGGGTGCACCACTGCCCAGCCCTTCCTGCTGCTATTTTCTTTTCTTTTCTATTTTTTTTTTTTGCCTCCAGGGTTATCACTAAGGCTCGGTGCCTGCACCACAAATCCACTGCTCCTGGAAGTCACCTTTTCCATTTTGTTGCTCTTGTTATTGTAACTTCTTCTTCTAGCGTTTGCCCTTCTTCCGCAGCCAGTCAACAGCGTCAGGTTGAGCCTGATGTCAAGTTTCGAGACCTCCTTTGAATCTGGAGAGGTGGCAGTCATTGACTATGTGGGTCATGGTCTGTCTGGAGCCGCAGGGGCAGTTCGGGTCGTCTCTGGCTCCCCAGCGATGGAACATAGCGACGCACCGGCCACGGCCTGTTAGATAGCTATTGAGGAGGGCCCAATCACAACGTGCTAGGTCAAAGCCGGGTTGACGCTCGCAGGGGTCTGTGATGAGGTGTTTGTTCTTGACCTCAGCTGACTGCCAGCTCTGTTTCCAAGAGACTGGAACAGAGAAGTTCAGTGTAGGCGTAGGGGACCAGATTGGGTGACGAGTCGTCAAGCGTCGGACAGGGTGGGCGAAGATATCCGCGTATATTGGCAGGTCCGGTCGAACGTAGACATGGGAAATGAACTTAGATGATGCCACATCCCGACGAATATCTGGCGGGGCGATGTTGCTAAGAACTGGCAGCCATGGAACCGGGGTGGAACGGATGGTTCCAGAAATGATCCTCATGGAGGAATATAATTTGGAATCGACCACGTGGACATGGGGGCTATTGTTATTGCTGTTGTTGGATAGGACAGAAAGAACTGAAGAGGAGGGAAGACAGAGGGGAGAGAAAGAGAGACACCTGCAGACCTGCTTCACAGCTTGTGAAGCGACCTCTCCCTCCCCCTTTAGGTGGGGAGCCAGGGGGGCCTGGAACCAGGATCCTTAAGTAGGTCTTTGTGCTTGGCGCCCTGTGTGCTTAACTCTCTGCACTGTTATCTCTTAAGCCTTCTTTGCAGACCCTTGCTGGGTATATAGTGACTTGACACCCCCTTCTCCCCACAGCAGCCAAACACCTCCAGGTCCAATGTCACAGCAAACAGTTATAGATCTTTACAGGGTCTTTATTAAATCAACTCCACACTTAGCAAGAAAAATTTCAGGTCTTGGGGTGGGGGAACAGGGTGCCTGAGTTTGATTCCCAGCACTGCAGGGGCCAGGGTGGTGCAAAATAGATCTTAAAAGGAGGGGCAGGGGTAGATAACATGATGGATATGCAAAGAGACTCTCCTGCCTGAGGTTCCAAAGTTCATAAGTCAGAGCCCATCAGCGCTCTGGTAAAAGAAAAGAAAACACACACACACACACACACACACACACACACACACACACACACTCAGGGGCTGGGAGATAGCTCAGTTGGTATAATACACACAGCACCATGCCTGAGGACCTGGGCCTGGCTTCACAACCCCAATACCAGCATGTATGGCCCCTGGGGACTCTTTGTGACTGCAGGGTGGTGCTGTGGTGTTTCTTCTCTCTCTCTACGTTTCTCTCTTTCTCCCCATCTCTTGAAATTTAAGAAAGGACAGTAAAGTCTACCAAGGGGGGTGAAACAGTGCAGGTCAAAAAAATGTTTTGTTTTTGTTTTTACTTATTTATTAAAAAAGATTCAGCTGGGGAGTCGGGCTGTAGCACAGCGGGTTAAGCACAGGTGGCGCAAAGCACAAGGACCGGCATAAGGATCCCGGTTCGAACCCCGGCTCCCCACCTGCAGGGCAGTCGCTTCCCAGGCGGTGAAGCAGGTCTGCAGGTGTCTATTTTTCTCTGTCTTCCCCTCCTCTCTCCATTTCTCTCTGTCCTATCCAACAACAATGACATCAATGGTGACTACAACAATAAAACAACAAGGGCAACAAAAGGGAATAAATAAATAAATATTAAAAAAAAAAAAAAGATTCAGCTGGGCCCTGGGAGCAGAGATGCTGGATTTGAACCCTAGACTCCCATGTACCAGAGTGATGCTTTGGTTCTCTTTTTCTCTATATATCGTGTAAATAAGTAAATATTAAAGAAATAAAAAGATCCAGGTGCAGTGGCCTGAGAGGTGGTACAGTGACTAAAGCATTGGACCCTCAGGCATGAGGCCTTGAGCTCGATCCACAGGACCATATGTGCCAGAGTGAAGCTCTGATAATGAGAAATTAAACCCATGTCAATAACTGTAAACCACCAATTTCCTCCACTAAAGGAACTTGAAAATAAGATTAATAAATCAAAATTGAATTAAATTCCACTGGGGAGCTAGTTCAACCTGTTAGCGCATCAACTTACATGCCTGAGGCTCTAGAGGCTGTGGGTTCAGTCCCTGGCACCACCATATGCCAGAGCTGAGTAGGGCTCTGGGTTTCAAATTATTTATTTATTACTGGAGATAGACTGAGAGAAATTGAGAGGAGACAGGGAGAGATAGAGGGGGAGAGAGACAGAAGGACATCTGAAGCCCTGTTTCACCACTTGTGAAGCTTTCTTCCGCAGGTGGGGATTAGGGGTTTGAACCTGGGTCCTCGTGCATTGTAATGTGTGTGCTTAACCAGGTGCGCCACCACCTAGTGTCCACCCCCCTCCCCTCTCTCAATTTCTCTCCTAATAAATACATCAATCTTAAAAAAACAAATGGAAAGCCAGCTCAGACACTGGCTTCACAGGTTACAAGTCCATCCCCCAAAGGGCCTGGTATTGGGGTTGTGAAGCCAGGCCCAGGCCCTCGGGCATGGTGCAGTGTGTATTATACCAACTGAGCTATCTCTCAGCCCCTGAGTGTGTGTGTGTGTGTGTGTGTGTGTGTGTGTTTTCTTTTCTTTTACCAGAGCGCTGATGGGCTCTGACTTATGAACTTTGGAACCTCAGGCAGGAGAGTCTCTTTGAATAGCCATCATGCTAAATTTATTTATTTTCCCTTTTGTTGCCCTTGTTGTTTTTTTATTGTTGTTGTAGTTATTATTGTTGTTGTTATTGATGTTGTCATTGTTAGATAGGACAGAGAGAAATGGAGAGAGGAGGGGAGGACAGAGAGGGGGAGAGAAAGACAGACACCTGCAGACCTGTTTCACCGCCTGTGAAGCGACTCGCCTGCAGGTGGGGAGCCGGGGGCTCGAACCAGGATCCTTATGCTGGTCCTTGCACTTTGCACCACCTGCGCTTAAGCCGCTGCTCTCCTGCGGGACTCCCTGTTGTCGCCTTTCAAGCATTCTTGCTGTAGTGAATTACTCCGCCCTTTCCCTCCGCCGCCTCTGTGGACACAGTGGGCACAAGGTTCACAGGTGTCTCCTCCCTCTCCTCCTCTGCACAGACCTGTGTCAGCACCATCTGTGTGCCCAGGGCACCTCAGGCCGCGGGCACACCTCAGAGTGACGCACGCTGAACCTGGCCAGAGGGGGACAGGAGAGTGAGCGTCACAGAGAGGTGGGGGGCGGGGGGGGGCGGCATGGAAGGCACAGAAAATGCTGAGATCTGCCTGACACTGAGCCAGCAGAATTCAGGCCAGAAATATAGGCGCTACTCACCCCCACGTGCACAGAAATGGCTTGTGTTTGGGGAAGGTCTTGCTAAGGATTCACAAGCCCCAGAGTGTGGGGAAGTGTCCCTAACACAAGAATGAGTGAGTGTACTGCCAAGGTAAGCTCCAGGGGCCAGAGCTATAAGCCTATCCATCTATCTATCTATCTATCTATCTATCTATCTATCTATCTATCTATTTATCTATCATCTATCACCTATATATAATCTATCTATCTATCAATCACCTATCATCTATTTATCATCCATCTATATTTCTGTCACCTATTTATCTATCTATCATCTATCTATCATATCTATCACCTATTTATCTATCACCTATCTATCAATCTGTCAGTCTACCTGTCTATCTATCAACCTGTCTATCTATCTACCACCTATCATCTTATCTATTTTTAGGTAGCAGGCAAAAGGCAAAGAGAGAGAGAGAGAGAGGCAGGTAGGAGGAGAGACATCACAGCACTGTTTCACCACCCGTGAAACTTCTTTGCCTGGTGTTCCCATGCCGTGGCTGGGGGCTCGAACCCAGGTCCTCGTGCACTGGAAAGCAGGTTGCATCTCTGGGATCTGAGTTATTTTCCATTTAATTTTTGTTTGTTTCTTTATTTATTAAGCTAGCGACAGAGGGGGCCAGGTGGTGGCGCAGTAGGTACAGCACACATATTACTCCGCACAAGGACCCGGGTTCAACAGCCTCCGGTTCCCACCTACAGGGGAAACTTCACGAGCAGGTGAAGCAGGGCTGCAGGTGTCTGCTTTTCTTTCTCCCTCCGTATCTCCCTCTTCCCTCTAAGCTTCAACCTATCTCTATCCAAAAAATGGTTTAAAAGAAATCAGATGGAGACAGAGAAGGCAGAGAGGCCGGGAGGCTGGAAGAGAGAGAGCATGGCTCCGAAGCTTCCTCCAGTCTGGCAGGGGCTGGGCGGGGGCGCGGGCCGTGCGTGCAGCCAGGCAGTGCACTGTCCGAGTACTCTGTCAGCCCTCCAAGTTATTTCCTTCAGATGAGGCATCACCGCTCTGACCCGCCCTTACCATAGGGGAGAGAGGCCCCGGCTAGATGTTGTCTAGATGTTGTGTAAAACATGGAGCTGTGTATTATTAGGCAGATAATGAGTGGTGGGTGGGAGAGACAGTGTAATGGTTCTACAAAGAGACTTTTATGCCTGAGGCTCCAAATTTCCATACCAGCCCCCCCCCCACACACATATTCCGGAGCTGAGCAGTGCTCTGGGGGAAAAAATGAAAAGAAATAAAGGCGGGCGGATGGGGTTAAGCGCACATAGTACAAAGCACAATTTTATCTTCTGTCCAAGGCTCCATTAGGAACCAAGAGTGGCTTTTCCCAGGGAGGGGCTGTGACCCTTCAAGCCACATACCTGGCCAGCGCGTGCCATTTTCCTTCCTTTGATAATTAATTAATCACCAGAGCACTGCTCAGCTCTGGCTGATGGTGGTGCGGGGGATTGAACCTGGGACTTTGGGGCCTCAGGCATGAGAGTCTCTTCTCATGACCATTGTGCTGTCTCCCCTGCTCTCCCTTAATTTTACAGTGTGTTTCCTTCCTTCTTTCTTTCCTTCTTTCCTACCTTCCTTCCTCTCTCTGTGGTCTGTTGTTCATCAGTGAGAGAGAGAGAGAGAATATTATCTCTCTGGTACGTGTAATGCCAGAGATCCGACTTGGGACTCTAAGCTTGGAAGTTCAGTGTTCTACCCACTCTGCCACCTTCTGCGACCACAGACTGCCTTGGTTATGACTAAAAGAAAAGAGGTGTCAGTGGGGCTCGGACTCAGGAGAAGGGTCCCTCCCTCCTGGTGACAGGATGCCTGCTGGGGACCCTCCAGGTCAAGCCAGTCATCTGAGGCTGTTTTCCTTTTTTCCCCTTTCTCTTTTACCAGAGCACTGCTCAGCTCTGGCTTATGGTGGTGCTGGGGACTCAAGCTGGACTTTAGAGCCTCAGGGAAGACCCTGCAGCTCCTAGCAGCTATTTCTCTCCTTTTTTACTTTGAGAGAGGGTAAGAGTTAGAGAGAGCTAGAAGGGGAGAGACAGAGAGAAAGAGAGACACCTGCAGCATGCATTGCTCAAGAACCCTCCTGCAGGTGGGAGCTGGGGGGATTGAACCTGGGTCCTTGTGCAGGGTGACATGTGCGCTGTACTAGGAGTCACTGAGCCCTAAGTTCTCTGCACCCGTCCTCCTTCGCATAGCCGGTGGGAATGCTCACTTGGTTGAGATGTGGACATTCCCCCCCCCCCCCCCCCCCCGTGAAATCATAGCGTGGTTAAATGTGCGCGTCTTGTAAACTGAAGCCTTCCCCCTGACGAGTGGGGGTGAACTCTTCTGAGGTCTGAACCTCATGGCTATACCCACATCAGGACCAGAAACCATAGTTAAGGCCGTGACAGCCCCCGAAGCAACGCTTGCTTGTGACAGTACTGTCACATCCTCAGCTAGTGACCAAGTTCTGGCAAAACTGCCAGCAGGTATCTGTTCGAGAAATAACCCGGATGGAGAGTGCTTTGATGTGCCACGTGCACGACCCATGTTCGAATCTAGCCCCCACCGCGCTGAAGGAATACGGTGTTGTGGGGTCTCTCTCTGTCTTCTCTATCTCTACCTAATAATAAACAAAATGAAAATGTCACCTAAAAGAATAGCAGCAAACGTTCTCTTCAACAAAGCTGAACAGAGTTAATACTGCCGCGTATTTATCTGTTTAATAATATTTCACGTGTAATTAGAAAAAAAATCTCGAAATGGTAATATAAAAGCCAGCAATATGAAGACAAAAGTTGGAATAATTTTTAGTTAACAATTAAAAAAAATAGATATCTGTAGTCTCACTTAAAAATGTCAGAGTGGGGCCAGGCTGTGGCACACCTGGTTAAGTGCAAATGTTACAATGCTCAAGGTTCAAGCTCCTGGTCTCTCACCTGCAGGGGGAAAGTTTCACAAGTGGTGAAGCAGTGCTGCAAGTGTCTCTCTGTCTCTCTCCTTCTTTCACTCCCTTCCCCTCAATTGTTCTCTGTCTTTATCCAATAAATAAATAAGTAAAATATTATAAAAACACCTGTCAGAGTGAAGCTTCTCCAAAGCACAGTAATAAACCGTTATCTAACTTTTGGCATGTGGAGCTGATAATAGAGATCATTGCAAAACACGCTGAAACTCTTAGTACTCGAATAGATAAGGGTGTAAATATTTAACTAGTGCTTGAGAGCTCTCTTAGTTCATTTCTTAACTGGTGAACAATGCAAATATTTTCTGTTGCTGTCCTTCACCAACTACTGAAATATTCGTCACAAACGTTGCTTTAATGTCTTTCTGCTGATTTTCTTGTCAGGGAGCAATGTCTCTGTAGGGAGCCCTTGGCTCTAACCTGTTCCATGACCTCCCTCTGCACTGGCAGTACCTGGCCTTGGAGTCCTGGGTTTTCTCTCTAAAACTAGCAGATCAGATCTGTCAAACTCTTCTGTCCTCACTTCTAGTATGAGTTTACATTGCTAATCTATGTGCTCAGACTGTTTTATCGCCTTCAGTAGTGTGAATTAGCTGACTTTGAGCCCTATGAGTTTTTAACAAATAAAGCAATTTAGTGAAACTTAGGTTTATTAATTTTAATTCAGTGAAGTTCATAATTTTTTTTAAAAAAAGATTTATTGGGGGGCAAGTGCTAGAGCATTTATTTAAGCACACAGGTTACAGTGCATAAGGACCTGGGTTCAAGCCCCTGGCCCACACCTGAAGGGGAAAAGCTTCACGAGCTGTGAAGCAAGGCTTCAGGTATCTCTCTGTCTCTCTCCCTATCTCCCTCTCCCCTCTCAATTTCTGGCTATCTCTAGCCAATAAATAAATAAGATAATAAAAATTAAAAAGATTTACTACCTGTAGTGCAGCAGGTTAAGCGCAGGTGGCGCAAAGCAGGTGGCATAAGGATCCCGGTTCGAGCCCCCGGATCCCCACCTGCAGGGGAGTCGCTTCATAGGCGGTGAAGCAGGTCTGCAGGTGTCTGTCTTTCTCTCCTGCTCTCTGTCTTCCCCTCCTCTCTCCATTTCTCTCTGTCCTATCCAACAACAATGACATCAATGGTGACTACAACAATAAAACAACAAGGGCAACATAAGGGAATAAATAAATAATAAAAAAAAATTAAAAAAAAGATTTACTAAAAATATTCATTTGAGGGGGCCGGGTGGTAGCACAGCAGGTTAAACGTACATGGCACAAAGCACAAGGACTGGTGTAAGGATCCCAGTTTGAGCCCCCAGCTTCCCAGCTGCAGGGGGTCGCTTTACAAGCCGTGAAGCAGGTCTGCAGGTGTCTGTCTTTCTCTCCCCCATCTCTGTCTTCCCTTCCTCTCTCGATTTCTCTGTCTTGTCCAACAACAATGACATAATAACAACAATGATAAACAAGGGCGACAAAAGGGGAAAATGGCTTCCAGGAGCAGCTTTGTAGTGAAGGCACTAAGCCCCAGCAATAACCTTGGAGGCAAAATAAATAAATACATAGATCTGTTTCAAAAGAAAAGCGATTAAAAAAAAATTCATGAGAGAGAGAGAGGGGGCCTCAGGCTTACCTGTTTGATGCATTCCCCACTGTGCCATCTCCTGGGGCACTGTAGTCCGCCTCTTTTGAATCACATCAAGCCCAACTATATGTAAACTATCCTTACTACAAGCATTATTATTACTTGTTTTGTCTTCTTTTTTACCAGAGCACTGACCAGCTCTGGCTTCCAGTGGTGCGGGGGATTGAACCTGGGACTTTGGAGCCTCAGGCACAACCACTATGCTAGCTACTGCTGCCCACTGCAAGCACCCAGTTAGAAACAGAAGGCAGTGATGGGACATGAGATCTATACAAGCTACAAGCTGCTGTTCTTTCTTTTTAAAATGATCTTACTTATTTATTGGATAGAGACAGCCACAAATGGAGAGGGAAGGGGGTGACAGAGAGACACCTGCAGCCCTGCCTCACCACTCACAAAACTTTCCTCCTGCAGGAGGGAAAATGAGGGCTCAAACCTGAGTCCTTGCACATGGTAACAACATGTGCTGTGAACCACGTGTGCCACCACCCGGCCTCAGCTGTTTTTCTTGGTCACTGAGTAACCAAGAGTTGTCTGTGTAAGAACATGAGAAGGGGGTCGGGCGGTAGCGCAGCGGGTTAAGCACAGGTGGCACAAAGCACAAGGACCGGCATAAGGATCCCAGTTCAAGCCCCTGCAGGGGAGTCGCTTCACGGGCGGTGAAGCAGGCGTCTTTCTCTTCTTCTCTCTGTCTTCCCCTCCTCTCTCCACTTCTCTCTGTCTTATCCAACAACAAACAAGCTCAACAATAACAATAACAATCACAACAAGGACAACAAAAGGGGGGAAGTGGCCTCCAGGAGCAGTGGATTCATGGTGCAGGCCCTGAGCCCCAGCAATAACTCTGGAGGCAAAAAAAAAAGAAAATGAGAAAAATTATTTTTTTTCTTTAACTTCCTTCCTTCCTTCTTTCCTTCTTTCCTTCCTTCCTTCCTCCCTCTCTCCCTTCCTCCCTTCCTTCCTCCCTTCCTCCCTTCCTCCCTCCCTTCCTTTCTTTCATTGCCACCAGGGTTATTGTTAGGATTTGGTGCTGGACTATGAATCCACCACTCCTGGTGGCCATTCCTCCCTTCTTTTTTCTTTTCTTTTCTTTTCTTTTCTTCTCTTCTCTTCTCTTCTCTTTTCATTTCTTTTCTTTTCATTTCTTTTTTTCTTTTCTTTTCTTCTTTTCCTTTCCTCTCCTTTCCATTCCTTTCCTTTTTCTTTCTTTTCCTTTCCCTTTCTTCCTTTCTCTCTTTTTCTTCTTTAACATGAGGCTTTATTCTTCTCATCAGAAACAGTGGAGGATGTATCACACCACAGTAAAAGACTCTGGGGTGGGTGGGTGGGTGGGTGGGGAGAATACAGGTACAAGAAGGATTCAGAGGACCTAGTGGGGGTTGTATTGTTATATGGGAAACTGGGGAATGTTATGCATGTACAAAGTATTGTACTTACTGTTGAATGTAAAACATTAATTCCCCAATTAAAAAAAAAAAAAGAAAAAAAGAAAAAGAAACAGCGGAGGCAATGAGCCTGCTGGCAATGAGCCGGTTCTGCAGGGACATCTTGGAGATGAAGCGGTCCTTGTTCACGGGCTTCTACTTCTTGTCCTTGCTGCTCTTGGGTACCTCGGTCCACACCTCCTTCACGCTCTCCAGCACTGTGTGGCGGTGCCTGTGGAAGGCCTTCACGTGGCCCAGCAGCTTCTTGTCCTGTGAAGTGACTGTCCCGCAGGTGGGGAGCTGGGGGCTCAAACTGGGATCCTTACGCTGGTCCTTGTGCTTCACGCCATGTGCGTTCATATATTGGTATCTTATAAAGGAACATCACCAGTTGTTTCTGTTCTCCCTGGTCTAAGCTTTTAGGAGATTTAATATTTCAAAGAACCAGTCATTATTAGAAATGTATTAATAATCTGAGCCCACTGTTAAAATTTAATCTGATTGCCAACTTCAAGTCTTAAGTGCATAGACTGAAGGATATGCTATCTACCCACCACCCCCTTTGTTATCTTTTGAGTCTTTTATTTTATTTTATTTTATTTTTATCAGAGCACTGTTCAGTTTGGGTTTTATGAGGATTGAACCTTGGACCTGAGAGCCTGATGGACTCTTGTCCTCCAGAATGCGTGAACACACACACACACCTCCAGGTCTCCTTTTTTTCAGATAGAAATATGGACACAGAGAAGAATACCAGAAGCCTCCTGTCTGCTGGAGGCCAGGCTCTAGCCTGTGTGGTGTGCAAGACACAGCAAGCCCACTATCTAAGTGAGCTGCCTTGCCATCCCAGAACAGGAGCCTAGCCTATTAAGTGCTGGGGTTAAGTTCCACCCATGAGTTGGGTGTATCTGCAAAAGTTACCATGTGTTTCAAGCCTCCTGCAGGGAGAAGCTTCATGAGCAGTGAAGCAGGTCTCTCTCTCTCTCTCTCATCTCTCTCATCTCTCTCTCTTTTTTTTTAACCAGAGCACTGATCAGCTCTGGCTTATGGTGGTGTGGGGGATTGAACCTGGGACTTTGGAGCCTCAGGCATGACAGTCTATTTGTATAGCCATTTGTACTATCCACCCCCACCCTGTCTCTCTCATCTCTATCTCCCCCTCTCCTCTCCGTTTCTTTCTGTCTTCACCCAAATAAAATATTGAAGAAATAAAGTCCCACCCATTTGATCCTCCGAATGGTTTCCTGCCCCTGGAGCATAGCAGAGAGTTGGAGTCTAGTCCTGGGGTGCAGAGATCTCTTCACGGCAGAGACCCACACTCTCTGGTCTGGTGTGTGTGTGTGTGTGTGTGGGGGGGGGCTTTCAGGAAATAGATTAAGAAGGGATGAGTTGAGCTGAGGTTGGGGGTCTCCTGTTTTGCTCAGCCTCTAGACTGCCTGGTTCTATGGTTTCTATACAGCTAATTACTTGAGTCCTCAAAGACTTTCAGAGCCCTGCCCCACAACCCCCAAACCCTGCTAAAGCAGATCTGTCCAAGGGCCTGTGCAACCCCACACAAGTCGGATACATACATACAGGGTCATTGAAATAGCTCATTTGGGTAGTGTGCTGCTTGGCGCAGTGCAGAACCCAGGGTTGAACCCAGTCCCCACTGCACTGAAGGGGGCTTTGTTACTGAGGTTTCTTCCTTTTAAATTTTATTTATGGGAGTCGGGCGGTAGCGCAGCGGGTTAAGCGAACGACAATCCCGGTTCGAGCCCCCGGCTCCCCACCTGCGGGGGAGTCGCTTCCCAGGCGGTGAAGCAGGTCTGCAGGTGTCTGTCTTTCTCTCCCCCTCTCTGTCTTCCCCTCCTCTCTCCATTTCTCTCTGTCCTATCCAACTACAATGACATCAGTAACAACAACAATAATAAACTACAACAATAAAACAACAAGAGCAACAAAAGGGAAAATAAATATTAAAAAAATTATTTAGTTATTTTTCCCTTTCTTTGATAGGACAGAGAGAGGTTGAGAGAGGAGGGGAAGATAGAGAGGGAGAGAGGAAGAGAGACACTTGTGTAGGGGGTAGATAGCACAATGGTTATGTAAAGAGACTCTCACATCTGAAGCCTAAAAGTCCCAGGTTTGGGGGCTGGGCGGTAGCGCAGTGGGTTAAGCGCACATGGCGTGAAGCACAAGGGCCAGGCATAAGGATCCTGGTTCCAGCCCCCGGATCCCCACCTGCAGGGTGGTCGCCTCACAAGGAGTGAACCAGGCCTACAGGTGTCTGTCTCTTCCTATCTCTGTCTCCCCTCTTCCCTTGATTTCTTTGTCCTATCCAACAAGAACAGCAATGACAATAATAATAATAATAATGACAACAAAGGTAACAACAAGGGCAACAAAATGGAAAAAAAAAAAGGCCTCCAAGGGACCAGGTGGTAGAGCACCTGGTTGAGCACACATGTCACAATGTGCAAGGACCCAGGTTCAAGTCCCAGTCCCCACCTAAAGGGGGAAAGCTTTGTGAGAGGTGAAGAGTGAAGAGTGTTGTGAGTGTCTCTCTGTCTATCTTGCTCTCTATCACCCATCCCTTCTCAATTTCTGGCTGACTCTATCCAATAAATAAATACAGATTTAAAAAAAAAAAGGCCTCCAAAAGCAGTGGATTTGAGGTGCAGACACAGAGTCTCAGTGATAACCCTGGTGACCAAAAAAAAAAAAAAAAAGTCTCAGGTTCAATCCCCTGCTGTTCAAATCCCCAGAGCTGAGCAGTGATCTGGTGAAAAAAAAAGAAAAGAAACAGCTTAAATTTTGTGGTCCAGGAGGTGGTGCAGTGGATGAAACATTGGACTCTCAAGCATAAGGTGCTCAGTTCGATTCTGGCAGCACATGCACCAGAGTGATGTCTGGTTCTTTCTCTCTACCTGTCTCCTACTATCTCTCTCATTAATAAATAAATAAAATATTAGAGAGAGAGAGAGAGAGAGAGAGACTTCCAGCCCTGCTTCAGGCTCTCATGAAGTTACCCACCTTCAGGGACCGGGACTTGAATATTTTCATATATATATGTATAATTTTATTTTATATTTTCACCAAGGCACTGTTCATCTATGGCTCATGAATGCTATCTGGATAACTCAATACTGTCTCCCCAGCTTAGGGCTAGGACTTGAATCCTTGGTCCTTGAACATGGTGATGAGAACACTCAAATAGGTGTCTGAGTGGCCCCAGATGTAGTCTCTCTCTGTCCCAGCTGTGGTGTTTCTCTCTCTCTGCCTCTGTCCCAGTCTAAAAACAAACAAGATACACATCTCTTTGGACAACACTGTGTTTCTTGGTTGAAAACAAGCTGCCTTTCAGCCTGTGCCTCCCAGCTCCCTTGGAGTTGTAAAACAACTGTTTATAGAAAAACCACAAACTGGGGCCAGGCGGTAGCACAGTGGGTTAAGTGCACATAGTATGAAGCACAAGGACCCTGCACAGGGATGCAGGTTTGAGCCCCCGGCTCCTCACCTGCAGGGTGTGTCACTTCACAAGTGATGAAGCAGGTCTGCAGGTGTCTGTTTCTCTCTCTCGCTTTCTATTTCCTCCTCCCCTCTCAATTTCTCTCTGTCCTATCCAATAAAATGGAGACAAAATGGCCACCAAGAGCGGTGGGGTCATAGTGCCACCACCAAACCTCCCTCAGCGATAGCCCTGGAGGGGAAAGAAAGAAACAAACAAACCAAAAAACAAAGCCACCAACTATTATCAAACTTGAGGGAGCTGTTGGACTTTTCCTGATAAGCGAGGAGATAAAACTCAGACATTGCCTCAGCAGTTTCTTGCTTGAGTACCCCCGCTTAAAAAAAAATAAATGCCTTATCTGTGAGTCCCAAGGCATTGCAACATACCCTGCGGCCACCTTCAGATCTTGGGTTCACCCCCACACATGCGCGCGCGCAGACACACACACACACACACACACCCACACACACACACACACCTGCTCCTTCTTGCCAAGGCTGGGCTGAAGGTTCTGGGCTCTGGGAGGAAGCCAGGAGCCGGTCTGGGCTCTACCACCTGTGCCTTTTGTAGACAAAGCTTGGGCAGGGTGACCCCGCTTCCTAGAAATGAATCACTCTGTATTGGGCTGTGCTGGGACAGTGAGCACAGTCCTACCGTTAAAGGACTCTGGGAAGACAGAGACCAGAACAATCAAAGCAGGTGGCTTTGCTCTAGGACGGACTGAGCCTTGCAAGACACAGCCCCTTCTTACTTTATTATTATTATTATTATTATTATTATTATTATTATTATATAGCTTTATTTATCAATGAGAAGAGAGAGAACCAGAGCACCACTCTAGCACAGGTGATACTGGGGATTGAACTCGGCGCCTCATGCCTGAGAGTCTTGACACTCTACTCACTGTATGGCCTCCTGGGCCACCAGATCTTTTTTTATTTTTATTTTTTATTTAATGAATTTACCTTGGATATGGACAGAGGTAAACTGAGAGGGAAGAGGGGATATAGAGAGGGAGAGAGACAGACACCTGTAGCTCACTGCTTGTGAGTGTGGTATGGCACTGGGCTCTGTCATCTTATGCTCTTGTCACCTACTAGTAACCACAAATAAAAAATGAGAAAAAATTCTTGCTTGGTTGTAAGAGAAATATAGACAGAGAGGGAAAGACACCATGGCATGGCCCCATCATTCCTGGAGCTTCCCTGGAGCTAGCGTGAGGCTCCCATGTGGTGTAGGGGCTGTAACCCAGTGCCTCCCACATGGTTAGATGGGCACTCTACTTGGTGAGCTATCTATTGGCCTGTCCCTGCTTGCTCCCGCCCCATGCTAGCTCCCATCCTGGCTGGCACAGGCCATCTGCAGACTGGTCTCTGCCTTCTCAAGGGCATCAACTCACAGGGAGGGAGGAGGCCGAGAGAGAGAGAGAGAGAGAGAGAGAGAGAGAGAGAGGGGAGGGCGGGGTACTGAGGAGACCACAGTGCCAAAGCTTCCTTTGTGGGTGGGGCCAGGCTTGAACCTGAATTGTGCAGATGGCAAAACGGTGTACTACCCAAGCGAGCTATTTCTCAGGCTGTCTGCTTGGGTTCTGGAGACAGCTCCCCGAGGCCCAGGGCTGACAGGAACTCCCTGCCAAGGCCACCGGTGACTTCAACCCAAGGCCACTGCTGGGGCCACAGAAATCCAAACTCAACTGCACCTTCTTTGCCAAAAGGGGAAAAGCTTTATTGTCATTTGGACGCAACTGGAGACTGGAGTCTGTTACTCAAAGGACGTCCGCATTTACGGGAGGGTTCGAAAGCCAGGAGCTGGGCTGAGGGCAGCAGGGAGGGGTTCAAGGCCATCAGATCTTCCTGTAACCTGAACTGGGACTCTTCTAACTTCCTTCTATCACATTCTAGAACAATGACTATAATTGAACTAAACAACTCTTCTTTTTTTAAAAAAATATTTATTTTATTTATTTATTCCCTTTTGTTGCCCTTGTTGTTTTATTGTTGTAGTTATTATTGTTGTTGTCATTGTTGGATAGGACTACAACTCTTTATTTTATTTAAGATATATTCTACGTATTTGCATGAGAGACAGGGACAAAGACAGAGACCAGAGTATCTACTGCTCGGCTCTGGCATATGGTGATGGCAGGGACTGAACCGGAGACCTGAAGGGTCTGAGTCTGGTGCAGTACTCTGCTGCAAGTCACCGGGGTCCTCCTTCTTTATTCCTTAGGGCATGCAAGGCTGGGGGGTTGGCTGGGCCAGGGAGGCGAGTCCTTCTTGCTGCCATCATTTTCCAAGTTCAGTTTTGGCCTACTCACCTCTGGAGGAGTACTGAGAGCTAAGTACGTGGGCTTATCCATCTCCGGGCTGCTGCTACCTCACAGCCTACCTCAGACAGCCTATCCTTGGGGGGGGGGGGATCCCACTAGCCCCAGGTTACGCCTCCAGCTCACTGGATTCTCCTCGTACGTATGTGGTCCCCTAAGAAATCTCCTTCAGGGCCCAGCTGGAAGAATGACTTGTTTCTGGTTTGACTCTGACCCACCATGGTGGCTGATGTGCCGTCCTCTGTCTTTTGTAGCTGTCCACTGCTCCCCTCCCCAAAGGGGTGATACCAAGGAGGGGTCTGTTCCCCTGGGAAGAGCCTCTGGGAGGATCTGGGTTCTTCTCTTCTGGAACCTGGGACTTTGTTATTATTATTATTATTTTAAAAAAGAATTTACTTATTTATTCATGAGAAAGATAGGAGGAGAGAAAGAACCAGACATCACTCTGGTACATGTGCTGCTGGGGATCAAATTCGGGACTTCATGGTTGAGAATCCAGTGCTTTATCCACTGTGCCACCTCCCGGACCACAAACGTGGGACTTTGGATGGACTCCCTTTGCATAACCTTCTTCTTCTAGCGTTTGCCCTTCTTCCGCAGCCAGTCAACAGCGTCAGGTTGAGCCTGATGTCAAGTTTCGAGACCTCCTTTGAATCTGGAGAGGTGGCAGTCGTTGACTATGTGGGTCATAGTCTGTCTGTAGCCGTAGGGGCAGTTCGGGTCGTCTCTGGCTCCCCAGCGATGGAACATAGCGGCGCACCGGCCATGGCCTGTTCGATAGCGATTGAGGAGGGCCCAATGATAACGTGCTAGGTCAAAGCCGGGTTGATGCTCGCAGGGGTCTGTGATGAGGTGTTTGTTCTTTACCTCAGCTGACTGCCAGCTCTGTTTCCAAGAGACTGGAACAGAGAAGTTCAGTGTAGGCGTAGGGGACCAGATTGGGTGACGAGTCGTCAAGCGTTGGACTGGGTGGGCGAAGATATCCGCGTATATTGGCAGGTCCGGTCGAACGTAGACATGGGAAATGAACTTAGATGATGCCGCATCCCGACGAATATCTGGCGGGGCGATGTTGCTAAGAACTGGCAGCCATGGAACCGGGGTGGAACGGATGGTTCCAGAAATGATCCTCATGGAGGAATATAATTTGGAATCGACCAAGTGGACATGGGGGCTACGGAACCATACTGGGGCACAGTATTCTGCAGTGGAATAGCATAATGCCAGAGATGATGATCATAGTGTGGAAGTGCTCGCGCCCCATGAGGAGCTGGCCAGTCTTGCAATGAATGATGTTATTCCTCACGCCCACCTTTGTTGCATAACCATTAGGATCTATCTCCCCACCCTCTCCTTTGTTTTTCAGTAAAGATTTTTATGGAAAGGGCTGGGGAGATAGCATAATTGTTATGCAAAAATACTTTATTGCCTCCTCGGGGCCCAGTCTCCTCAGGTTCAGTTTCCTAACACCACCATAATAAACCAGAGTTGAGCAATGCTCTGGGGGGGGGGAGAGCTTTATGGAATTCTGATGGGGTTGGGGCTGATGAGACCAGGGATCACACGCAGTGCCTGGGATGGAACTAAGAACCTTCCACACGCAAGTGCCGTGACTGTCGCCTCCTGACATTCACTTTGAATTGACATTCTCTTAAGTGAAAAACCCTGACAGCAGAATGTCCTGGCTATGGTCTGTGAGCAAGTGGCCTTGGGGTGTGGGCTTCTGCCCCTGGACAACTCCTCACAGCACACCTCCCCAACCTGGGAAAGGCTCCATACTGGGATTCTACTGAAGGAATATTACTACCCCCAGCACCCAAAGATGGAAAGCAGGCTGGTATCAGAGTCTTCAGGTGACAAGATCTGTGTCTAATGAACAAGTTACAGACTAGGAACTCAGTAGTATAAGACTGGCAGTGCATCTTCCAGAGCGGTGCTGTGCTTCTGGCTCTATTTCTTTCTCTCCTTTATTTATTTTACTAGAGTATTGCTCAACTCTGGCTTGTGGTGGCATGGGGGATTGAATCTGGGATCTTAGAGCCTTGGGCATGACAGTTTCTTTGCACAGCTATTATGCAGCCCTCCTCCTATTTAGAAAGTAAAAAAAAAAAAAAACTTTATTTCTATACTGGATAGAGACAGAGAAATTGAGAGGGGAAGGGGGAGATAGAGAGGAAGAGACAGAGAGACACCTGCAGCCGTGTTATACCACTTGTGAAGCTTTCCCCCTGCAGGTGGGGACAGGGGCTTGAACCCGGGTCCTTACGCACTGTAATGTGTGCGCTAAACCAGATGTGCCACCGCCAGCTACTTTTTATCTGAACTCTGCTCAGCTCTAGTTCTTGATAGTGTGTGTGGGCGGATTAAACCTAGGATCTTGGAGCCTCAGTCATGAGTCTGCTTGCTTACAGATTATATTATCTCCCTAGCACGTGATTCTTTCATCAAACAGATGAACAAACCTTAAAGAACAGGTGTACTGGGACAAATGAAGAGAAGCACCTTTGTGGCAACAAAAATTCTACGAATCAACACTTCCTCATTAAAGTGATACTGGAAAAAAAAAAAAAAGGAAAAAAAAAAGTGATACTGGAATTGGAAAGAAGTGGTGCAGACTGAATGATGTGAGAGTTCCTTGGAAGAGGAACGGGAGACTTTTGAGTTCTGAATTCTATAAAGTTTATAAAGTATTAAGTGGACATCGCTGCAGACAAACTTACACTCTGAGTGTGTGACTGCCATCACAGGATAGGCCACCTTACGTGTCTGCCAACACCCCGGGAGATGGGCAGTGCGGGTCTGGGCTGCAGGGGTGACTACAGGACAGGGGTTCAAGTCTCCGGCGACTGCACCAGGCGGCCCCGCCCCAAAGCCCCGCCCAAGCGTCGCCCCGCCCCCAAACACAGCCCCGCCCCTGAAGAGCTGGAACCGGCGGTGGAAGGCCGGGCGGAGGACGGGTCCGTCGTGATTGGTGGCAGCTCTCGGCTGGCAGCCAATGGGCTGCGAGGGCGTCTTGGGGGCGGGGCGAGGCCGAGCCTTAAGAGGGCGGCCGTGCAGGGTCGCTGCCACATCGCTGTGGTCGCCCGGGTCGCGTCCAGCAGGCTCAGCAGGTACCGCGCGGGCGGGGCGGGCGGCCCGGCCGGGGCTCCCGGGGTCGCGCGGAGGATCCTCGCGGGTGTGCGGGAGACTCCGCCTCCGCCTCCGCGGCTGGGTACGTGGCGGGCGGCACCGCCCGCGGGCAGGCGGCGGAGGAGGCTCCATGGCCTGGGGAGGGGCAGGCCGCGGCCCCCCATTCTAGGATCTCCACCCCCAGGGCCCTTAATTCTCAGACTTCCTCCTTCTGGGGGGCTCCTCTAACAGCAGAGCCCCCAGCCTCAGGTCTCCCCCTCCCCCAGCCCTCGATAGCCCAACCTGCAGAGCCCCCAGCCTCAGGTCTCCCCCCTTCTCCCAGGCCTCGAAACCCCAGCCTGCAGAGCCCCCAGCCTCTGATCCTCAGTCCAGTAACGCGCCCACTTCCTGATCGCCCCCACCACCCATATGCCTTCACCCTCCAGGACCTCCACCCCTGGGACCTTGCGCCCCCTCCATCCCCCCCATCCCTCGGTCCCTGAGCCCCATCGAATCCCAGGCCCTGGGCCGAGGCATTCCCATCACTTGATCCCCCACCATCCTGGGGGCTCCCTCCGCCCTGAGCACCTCTTTCTTTCATCCCCAGCCTGCAGCAACCCCCCAACCTCTGACCCCCCGTCTGCAGCACCCGCGCCCTCGGGGCCCATCCTCCAGCCTCGAGGCCTCTGGGGGAAGGAGGAACCCGGGCACCCCCAGCTCCAGCAGAGGGCCGGTCGAGTGTATTCTGGACTTGGGGCTACTGTGAAAGGGGTGTTCTGGCCTGGGCTGGAGGCCCTGACTGCAGGGAAGGGTGGCGAGTCCCTGCAGCCCACTGTCCTCTCTCCATCCTGCCTCTGAGCAGGGAATGGGGTCCCCTCCCAGACTGTGGGTGACAGGAGCGCTGGGGTCCCAGTACCCTCACTACCGTTCTGACTCCTGCTCTGTCTCTCCCGAGTTTTTGTTTTGTTATGTTTTGTTTCTGTTCCCCCCCCCCCTTCTCCCTTTGCCCTACTCTACCTCTTCTTAGTGTTTAGTTTTGCAACTCTACATCGAGGAGGAAAAGGAGGAAAGACTCCGGAATTGGTGCTTTGCTTTGAAAAGACTCCTGAACTCCAGTTTCTCAGCTCTGGAATGTGAGAGCTTCTGGAGGCAAACTGATTTTCCTTTGAGGCAGGAACTGTTCTTTCCTTTGTTAGCCAATTATTTTCATTTTTTGGCAATAAACAATCGACTTCTTACACTAGAATTTCCTGGTTCCAACGTCAGAGAAACTAGTTCCTGATTATGAAAAGGAAGTGAGGATGAAAGAACACTGTTTCTTTTTTTTAAAAAAAGTTTGAATTTAGTATCTTTATTTATTTATTGGATAGAGACAGCCAGAAATCGAGAGGGAAGGGAGACAGAGAGGGAGAGAGAGACCTGCAGCCCTGCTTCACCACTTGCAAAGCTTTCCCTCTGCAGGTGGGGACAGTGGGCTTGAACCTGGTCCTTGTGCACTGTAATGTGCGCTCAGCCAGGTGCGCCACCACCTGCCCCCCCCCCCCCCCCAATCTCCAGTGTCAGGGATTGAATCCATTCATGAGAAGCACTCCCCCCACCGTTGCACCAGTATATCACCAGGTACAACATCTAAATCACATAACCTGTCTGCCAGGGAGGTGGTGCAGTGGGTTCTGGAATTAGATTCCTGGTATTGCATGTGTCAGAGTGATGCTCTGGTTCTCTCTCTCTCATAAATAACAAAGTTTTTAAAAATGCTACATTAAGGGCTGAGGAGATAGTATAATGGTTATGCAAACAGACTCTCATGCCTGAGGCTTCGTCAAGTCCCAGGTTCAATCCCCCACACCACCATAAGCCAGAGCTGAGTAGTGCTCTGGTAAAAAAAAAAAAAAAAAGAGATTGTCCTGCCTGCGGCTCCAAAGCCCCAGGTTTAAACCCCAGCACCACCATAAACCAGAGCTAAGCAGTGCTCTGGAGAGGGGGAAAATGAACTGATTTGGATTTGATCGATTTTGCATTCAGTCTCCAGAAAGCTTAGTCTGACTCTGGGGCACAGATGCTGTTTTCGCCTCTTCATAAATAAATAAGAGTGCTTATTTATTTCCTCCCCCAATTTATGGTTTACAGGATTGTGTGATTACAGGGCTCTGGCTCCACGTGGCACCCACCATCCAAGTTTCATGCTCCTTGGGTAATGCCAGAGTGGTTCTCCCAGCGCTGGACCCAGTTCTGGAGCAGTGCTAGGAGAGCCGGGAATGGACAGCTTGGGGGAGTGTGTAAGGCTGTGGCGGGCGGAGGCAGTCCCCTGCCGTGCTAGTGCTTCTGACCACTGCCCCCACTCCTTGGATTTTAGCCAGATTATGTAAAAGACACAGAAAAGACCTTTGGCAAAACTTCCTTCTTTTTATTGTTGTTGGCAAAACCGAACATAAAAGGAATGCGTTTGTCAGAGGTTACAATACTTGACAGTAACAGTTAATTTCTTCAAGTAGCTTCTTGGTACATTCACACAGGTTGTTTTCAAGCAATGAAAAACCAGTATTGTCTGGTGGACTCAGACTCCTCTGACTTCAGGCTTTCATGGTATTCCAGTCCGGGCATGTCCTGGGGCAGAGGGATTAGAGGGCATCAGGGGAACTGGTAGGCCCGGGCTCTGGATTACTTCACGCCGACAGTATCTGTGTGTTCTCCAGCCTGAGAGCAGGCCTGGGAAGGCCACACTGTCCACATCATCCTGATTCTCAAGGCCAGTGAAGCTGACGTGGAGAAATTCCTTGTTGCTGATGGTCTGGGAGAGCAAGTTGGCCTCCTTGCAGAGCTGCAAGACTGAGGGGGGAGAGAGTGAGTTAACCAGCAGCTCGAGAGTTATTTATTATAGATTTACTCTCTTGTTTATTTGTTAACTGGAACACTGTTCAGCTCTGGTGTGTGGTGGTGTGGGAGATGGACTCTCCGAACTGCAGAGCCATGAGGTTCTCTTCCCCTTCTCTAAGAGTTATTTAGCAAGAGAGAGAGAGAAGCAGGGCATCACTCTGGCACATACAGTGTCAGGGATCAAATTTAGGATCTTTACACATGTAAATTAGGTGCTGTACCATCTATCGGGGCTTTTATGCACTGAGAGGAACCAGAGCTCAGCTCAGCTCTGGCATGTGGTGGTGCCTGGAATTGAACCTGGGACCTCAGGGGCTTTAGGTCCCCAAGTCCTGTGCTTTAATGTGAACTATTCCCCTGGCTCTGTGAAACGGACTGCCTTTAAACAAACAAACACAACATTTTATTTATTTGTTTATTTGATTTTTCTTATTATCTTTATTTATTGGATAGGGACAGCCAGAAATCTAGAGGGAAGGGGGTGATAGAGAGGGAGAGACAGAGACACCTGCAACATTGCTTCACCATTTGCAAAGCTTTCCCCCTGCAGGTGGGGGGGACTGGGGTCTCGAACCCCGGACCTTGTGCATTGTCACATGTGCCACAACCTGGTCCCTTTATTTATTTTTTTTAATCAAAGAAAGATACAGAGAAAGACCAGAGCACTGCTCATCTCTGGCACGTGTTGGTACCTGGGATTGAACCTGAAACCTCAGAGTGTGAAAGCCTTTTGTATCAGCAACATGATGTATCCCCAGCCTTTATTTTTCTTTTCTATCTATTTGATCTCCTGTGAGAAATTCACTGTGAGAAAGCAAGTCTCAGAACAGAAGCGAAGGCAGAGCACCATTCAGCCAGGGAGCCTCTGGCGTGCAAGTCTGACTTGCCACCAGCTGGGGTGCCTCCCTAGCTGCAAGTGGTGGTTTTTAAAAATGCATATTTATTTATTATTGGATAGAGACAGAGAAATTGAGAGGGGAGGGGGAGGCAGAGAGGGAGAGGGACAGAGAGACATCTGCAGCCCTGCTTCACCACTCCTGAAGCTTTTCCTCTACAGGTGGGGATCAGAGGCTTGAACCTGGGTCCTTGCACACTGTAGTGTGTGTGCCTAACCAGGTGCACCACCACCTGGCCCAGTGGTGATTTTTTTTTTTTTTAACGGAGCCTAGTAGGATTCTAGAAGGGACAGGTGTGAGAACAAGTGTCTCAAAATGTGAGTTCCTTCTCTTCTTTCTTTCTTTCTTTCTTTCTTTCTTTCTTTCTTTCTTTCTTTCTTTCATTTTAAATACAGTTTTGTTCCTGAAATTCTTATGGGGTAATTTCTCTAGGGTGAAACCCATAGTATTTCTGCACAAGAAAAAAAAGTTTGACTGGTGATACCCTCCTAAGTATGGACGTGCAGGTAACTTTTGAGTTTCTGATGTTGCTAGGAAATTTTGACTTAGAGAGCAGTTTCGCAAGACGGCTGACAGCCACACTGCAGGCCCCTCTGCTGAGGAAACGCCCAGGGCGTCTAAGGGGGGAGGGCAGGACTGACTCAGTGGCTAGAGTGCTAGCCCTAGACGCCGTGGCGTGTAATTCTCAATAATGATATTTTTTTTTGAGTGTCCTTCATTTAAAATATATATATTTTTAAATAAATGGGGATGAGACTTACAAAGCTCAGTGAAATCACTGGAAGCTACTTGGGAAAAGCAAAGATTAAATCCTGGCCTCCACACCTCGGCCAGTTTCCACTCTCCTGCTGTCCCAGCTTTTTTTTTTTTTGGAAGAGAAAATCATTGATGTTGGCTGTTCTTTTTATATTTATTTTATTTATTTATTCCCTTTTGTTGCCCTTGTTGTTTTATTGTTGTAGTTATTATTGTTGTTGTAGTTGTTGGATAGGACAGAGAGAAATGGAGAGAGGAGGGGAAGACAGAGAGGGGGAGAGAAAGACAGACACCTGCAGACCTGCTTCACCGCCTGTGAAGCGACTCCCCTGCAGGTGGGGAGTCAGGGCTCGAACCGGCATCCTCATGCCGGTCCTTGTGCTTTGCGCCACCTGCGCTTAACCTGCTGTGCTACAGCCCGACTCCAGATGTTGGCTGTTCTAAGCCCATCTGGGCCTGCTCTAATCTTTCTCGCGTGGCGCCGAGCACAGTAAGTGGACCCAGGAGGTTCCTGAATAAGAAATGTAGACACAGGATCCTTGCATTTCTGTGTCCAGCTGCAGAGTGCTTCTATAAGAACCTTAAGACTCACTAATTCTGTTTTGTCAACGAGTGGTAGATTTCCTTTTAATAAAACCATCAGAGTTAGGTAGAAAAACGACGGTCGTCCTGTTTCTGTAGGGAGATAGCTGAACAAATAAATACCTGACGAATAAAATTGAGTGCTGAGCTTGGTCCATCTGAGTGACTCCTAGGTGAAGATTGCATCAGCCTGTTAGTTTATTAGTTTTACCAGAACACTGCTCAGCTCTGGCTTATGGTGGTGGGTGGGACTGAACCTGGGGCCACAGCCTCAGGCTCGAGATTCTTTTTGCCTGACCAGTATGCTATCTCCCCACCCCAGCCCGCCTGTGACCGGGAGGAGCTGTTTGGACCATGTGTCGTGTTTCTGTGATGGCTATCTGTGTCCTCTCTGCTTAGTTCTAGTGAAGTCACAGCTCAGACCTTAGTTAGAAAACTATTGGAGAATAGTTTAGAGATTTACGGGGGGGGGGGGGGGGGGAAGCAGAACATCACACTGGCACGTGGAAAGTCGAATCCAGGACTAACCCGGTGCTAATCCAACCCTTTCTTCACGAGGAGACCTCTCAGGTTTATTTTAGAATTTGATTGTTTTCCCTAGAAAGACATGGTCTTTTTCTTTTCTTTCTTTCTCTTTTTTTATTTTTTATTTTTTTAAGATTTTATTTATTTATGAGAAAGGAGGCGAGAGAGAGAACCAGACATCACTCTGGCACATGTGCTGCCAGGGATTGAACTCAAGACCTCATGCTTGAGAGTCCAAAGCTTTATCACTGTGCCACCTCCCAGACCACTCTTATTTTTTAAAAAGTTTATATTGATAAGACAGAGGAAGAGAGAGAGAGGGAGAGCGAGAGAGAGAGAAAAGAGGGAGAGGGAGAGAGAGCGCGCGCGAGAGCGAGCACTGCTTCACTGCTTGTAAAGCTTTCCCCCTGGCAGGTGGGAACTGGAGGAACCCGGGGTTCTTGAGCATGGTAAACTGTGCACTTAACCTAGTGTGTTACAGTCTGGCCTTTATTTATTTATTTTTAAAATTATTTATTGGCTAGAGATAGAGAAATCAAGAGGGAATGAGGAGATAGAAAAAGAATGGGATTAGGGGCCAGGTGGTAGCACAGCGGGTTAAGCATACTTACTGGGGTAAGGATCCTGGTTCTAGTCCCCGGCTCCCCACCTGTAGGGAGTCACTTCACAAGCAGTGAAGCAGGTCTGCAGGTGTCTGTCTTTCTCTCCCCATGTCTGCCTTCCCCTCCTCTCTCGATTTCTGTCTGTCCTATCCAACAACAAGGGCAACACAATGGAAACTATGGCCTCCAGGAGTAGTAGATTCATAGCACAGGCACCGAGCCCTAGTGATAAACCTGGAGTAAAAAAAAAAAAAAAAGAACAAGAGTAGGGAAGAGAGAGACACATAGACACAGACACCTGTAGCATTGCCTCGCCATTCACCCTGCAGGTGGAGACTGGGGCTTGAACCCTGGTCTTTGTGCACTGTAACGTATATGCTCAACCAGGTGTGCCACGGCCCAGCCACTTGCTTTGTTTATTTATTTTTATTTTAATATATTTACTTATAAAATGGAAACACTGACAAGACCATAAGATACGAGGGGTACAGTTTCCACCACCAGAGCTCCGTATCCCACCCCCTCCCCTGATAGCTTTCCCATTCTCTATCCCTCTGGGAGTATGGACCCAGGGTCATTGTGGGATGCAGAAGGTGGAAGGTCTGGCTTCTGTAATTGCTTCCCCGCTGAACATGGGCGTTGACAGGTGGATCCATACTCCCAGCCTGCCTCTCTCTTTCCCTTGTGGGGAAGGGCTCTGGGGAAGTGGGCTCCAGGACATATTGGTGGGGTCGCCTGTCCAGGGAAGTCAGGTTGTCATCATGCTAGCATCTGGAACCTGGTGGCTGAAAAAGAGTTAACATATAGAGCCAAACAAATTGTTGATTAATCATGAACCTAAAGGTGGAAGTAGTGCAGATGAAGATTTGGGGTGTTGTTAAAATTTTGAAGCTCTTGCCGGGCTAGCTTCACGGGCGGGTAACAGAGACGACCAGACACACGGCTGGGCAGGGAAGCTGTATTTCTTTATTCAGGAACAACGATTCACAAACTAAGACAAACTAATCACCAAACAGAACTCTGCTGTCTCTTTGCGGCGGCGCAAGCACTCTCTCTTACTCTGGAACTCAGGAACCCTCTCCCTTACTCTCGAACTCAGAAACTCTCGCACTCTCGCACTCTCGAACTCCGGAACTCAGGAACTCTGTCACTGGGGAACTCAGGAACTCTCGGACTCCGGAACCCTCTCCCAGGGTCCCTTGGGGCGGGGCCAAGCAGGCCCGCGAAATTAACAGGACTCATCCAATTCTCTTGGAGGGGGAGGGCTAGAACAAGCCAATGTAAAGCATACGACATTGGGGTCTCGTTTTGGAAATAGCTAGTAGGTCTATTTTAGGTATATTGCAAAGGGTCCATGACTTTTTGCCTGAGCCTGACCTCTGATATGCAGGTGGACCCAGGTTACTGTCTGGGTAGATGATGTCATAGCTGGAAGCTTTGTTTGTTTGTTTATTTATTTATTCCCCCCCCCCCCCCAGGTTATTGCTGGGCTCCGTGCCTGCACCATGAATCCACCGCTCCTGGAGGCCATTTTTTCCCCCTTTTGTTGCCCTTGTTGCTGTAGCCTCATTGTGGTTATTATCATTGCCATTGCTGATGCTGTTCGTTGTTGGATAGGACAGAGAGAAGTGGAGAGAGGAGGGGAAGACAGAGAGGGGGAGAGAAAGATAAGACACCCACAGACCTGCCTCAGCGCCTGTGAAGCGACTCCCCTGCAGGTGGGGAGCCGGGGGCTCGAACTGGGATCCTTACGCCGGTCCCTGTGCTTTGCGCCACATGCGCTTAACCCGCTGCACCACCGCCCAACCCCCGCTTTGTTTATTTTTATGAAAAAATAAACAGAGACCTGAGCACCACTGAACTCCACTGTTTGTGCTGGGGATCGAGTCTGCACATTGGGATCGAGTCTGCACATTGCGTGTTCAGTCACTGAGCTGTGTCCCCAGCCTGGACCATCTTAGACCCCAGCATGCTGGCCCAGACTCCGCTTGAGGACTGACCGTGCACACAGGACTCGGCCTTTCCTCTCTGGGGTCACTGGACCACCCTTCCAGCTGAAACTCTGTGTTCTGGTCTTAGCTGTGGGAGGAAAGGCTAGCTGGTGAGTCTCGGCAGGCCACCTCGGGTTTAAATACTTGCAAATTCCTGAGCACGCTGGATCCGCTGTGCAGAGAGGGGGGCAGGCCAGGCTCTGGGCGTGAGGGCTGCTGATCTGACAGCTTCTCCGGTGAGGGGAGATTAGGTGTGATTTGACTTGTTCTGTTGCAAAATAATTTAACTGGCCTTAATTTTGTGTGAGTGTGTAGACATACTATAAGTATGCCTAGTTTGGGGAGAGTTTTTTCTTTCTTTATTATTTTTTTGAAGGATGTATCTTTTTTTTTTTTAAAGATTTTAAAATATTTACTTATTTCCTTTTTGTTGCCCTTGTTGTTTTTATTGTTGTTGTAGTTATTATTGTTGTTGATGTCGTCATTTGGATAGGGAGAGAAAGACACCTGCAGACCTGCTTCACTGCCTATGAAGCAACTCCCCCTGCAGATGGGGAGCCGGGGGCTCGAACTGAGATCCTTGCACTGGTCCTTGTGCTTTGTGCCAGGTGCTCTTAACCCGCTGCGCTACCTCCCAACTCCCTAGCTATATATATATATATGTGTGTGTGTGTGTGTGTGTGTGTGTGTGTGTATACACACACACACACTCTAACATTGAATCTTTTAAAAATATTTACATTTTTACTTTATTTTAATAAGAGAGATGCAGGAAGAAAGACAGAGATCAGAGCACTGCTCAGCTCTGGCTGACGGTGCTGAGGGGAATTGAACCCAAGACCTCAGGGCCTCAGGCTCACTTCCTTTGCATCACCATTAGTGTGTCTCTCCAGACCAGAGATTTATATATGTTACAGAGAATAAAGAGAATCAGGAGCCGGTGGGCGGCAAACCAGGTTAAATGCACATAGCACGAAGCACAGGCACCCATGCAAAGATCCGAGTTCGAGCCCCCGGCTCCCCACCTGCAGGGGGGTCGCTTCCCAGGCGGTGAAGCAGGTCTGCAGGTGTCTGTCTATCTTTCTCTCCCCCTCTCTGTCTCCCCTCCTCTCTCCATTTCTCTCTGTCCTGTTCAATAAATAATGGGAACGATGGCCTCCAGGAGCAGTGGATTTGCGGTGCCGGCACTAAGCCCCAGTGATAATAACCCTGGAGGCCAAGTAAACAAACAAATAAATAAAAAAGTAAATAAGAAAGAATAAGAGAGCCTGAGCATTACTTTGGCACATTTGATGCTGGGCTTGAACTCGGGATTGCGTGTCTGACAGCCCAGTGCCTTATCCACGGCTCCACCCCTGGCCACCAAAAGCTACTTACAAGACGTCTCTCCCTAGTTGTCATGCCTCTCGCCTTTGCTCACCGCAATTTTGACCCACTACCGAGGCTCTAGCTCTTCAGGACCCAGTCCTGAGTCCTCTGTTGTGATCTCCAAGAATTCAGCTTCCCTGCACGCACGTCCCCGAACCATTGACAAAGCAAGTTCCTGCCTCAGTTTCTCCCTGCCCTCCGGACACCAGACTCCCGTGCTCAGTATCATAGTTCTGTCCCTCTGTCCCCACCTCCCTGTGACTGCTCAGGTAGCTGTTGTCTCTCTGGGCGAGGGACCCTCAGAGCTGTCTGTCCCCCACCCCTCTGACACCTTCTGAGGGGAGGTGGCTCCACTTACACGTCCTGGGACCCTCTTCCATTCAGCACTGCCACCCACCCACCCAGAGTGCCCATGTCCCGGATGTAGTCAGTCCTGAGGTGCATGTGGAACGGTTCACTGTTCACGTGATGCTCTCGGACCCGTGCCCAGCTGCCTGCCCGTTGCGGCGTGGCCGGGCTTTCCGGAGATCTGACACAGCCTACGCTGTCCTTGGCCATCAAGTCTCCCCGAGGCAAGAGCCGGGCCCCAGTCCCCGTCTTCATAGGTGGGTGGGCGTGCAGGGGCTCTGGAAGGGTCTCACCGCTTCTCTGCCCCCCAGCAGGCCCTCGGCACTCCCCGCTCCTCCAGGTGACGACGAGATGCTCTCCAAACTCGCGCGGCTGCGGAGCCAGAGCGTGCCCGCACTCTGCCGCGGCCTGCCTTCGGCCACGTCCACGGCCACCAAGAAGTCCACCCGGGGCCCTTCGTCCGAGTCCATTTTTGAGCGGGAGGCCAAGTATGGGGCCCACAACTACCACCCTCTGCCCGTGGCCCTGGAAAGGGGGAAAGGTACGTAGCCTCGCTTGAAACCTTTGGTTGAAAACCGCTTTTCAATTTTTTCAGCTGATACCTTTTCCAGGTGTTTTTCATTCTGTGCTGCACGTGGTCAGCCCGGCCTTGTGTCCTTGTGGGTTAGTGCTGAGGGTTCCTTGGGGGTCTGCCGTGGCTGGGGGTGAGCTGCCTAAGCACTGCAGGGCCACTGTATCTCCCCCCTTTTATTACTGGTTTACTCAATTCATTTTCATGCTCACCTCTGGCATACAGCAGTGCTGGGGATTGAACCTGGGACCTCTGGGGCCTCAGGCAGGGGGCAGTCCGTTGTGTTTCTACTGTGTGCTCTCCTTGGTCTTTTTGTTTCCACAATTTTAGACTTAAAGTTGCAGTAGTGCAGAGTACCTTTATTCAGAATTTGGGAGTGGTCATGTTGTTACATTGCTTTTTAAATTTTTTAAAATTTATTTTATTTTATATTATATTGCCTATTTATTTATTTATTTATTTATTTAATACCAGAGCACTGCTTAGCTCTGGCTTCTGGTGGTGTGGGGGATTGAACGTGGGGCTTTGGAGCCCCAGGCATGAGTCTCTTTGCAGAGCCATTATGCTATCTACTCCCGCCCTATATTGCTTTTTTTTTTTCAGATTTTTTTTTTTGACTGTTTTTTTTTATTGGGGGATTAGTGTTTTACATTCAACAGTAGGTACAATAGTTTGTACATGCATAACATTCCCCAGTTTCCCATATAACAATACAGCCCCCACTAGGTCGTGCGTACACGGAGAATAAGGCAAGGATTTAACCTGCCTTATTCTCTGTGTGTGTATGCGCGCGCGCGTGCACACACACACACACACACACACACACACACACACCTATCTTTCACGCCCAACTATAGGGTTCAGAGTCCTGCTTCTTCACTTACTCCTCATTCATTCATTATTTGTTAAACATTTATTTATTAGTGAGAGAGAGAGAGGAAACAGATCAAACACCACTCTGGCAAGTGTGATGCTAGGGGTGAAATTCAGGACCACATGCGTGACTCACTGGACCACTTCCTGGGCCCTTCCTCCCTCCCTCCCTCTCTCCCTTCCTTCCTTCCTTCCTTCCTTCCTTCTTTTGTTTTTTTGCCTTCTTCTTTTTGGTTTGTTTCTTTAATATAAAGTCATCCCAGTGGGTATGGAATGCTATCTCGCATTCTAGATTTGTGTTTTTCTAAATGACAGCTGAGTATAGTCTCACATTCTTGAGTCATTTCTTTTTACCCCTCTTTGGAGACATGCCTTCAAATTCTTTGCCCCACCCCCACTTTTGTTGTTGTTGTTAATAGTAGGTCACAAGATTGTTACGATAACAAGGTGTAGTCCCACACCACACCCGACACCATAGTTCTCTGCCCTGACCTTCCCTTCTTTGCCTATATTTAAATTATGGGCTGGGCTGGGCGTCGTTTTTTTTTTTTTTTTTTTTTTTTGAGTCTGGATACTAGATCCTCTCAGAAATGATCAGAGATTTTTTTTTTTTAAACCTCCAGTTGCTGGGGCTTGGTGCCAGCACTACAAATCTACTGTTTCTATCGTTTTTCATCTCTCTCCCTCCACCTTTTTATTCGATAGGACAGAGAGAAATTGGAGAGTCAGGCGGTAGTGCAGCGGATTAAGCACACGTGGCACAAAGCACAAGGACCGGTTAGGATCCCGGTTCGAGCCCCCGGCTCCACCTGCAGGGGAGTCGCTTCACAGGCGGTGAAGCAGGTCTGCAGGCGTCTCTCTGTCTCTCTTCCTATCTACCTCTTCTCTCTCAATTTCTCTCTGTCCCTATCCAATAACAAATAAATAAACGAATAATTTTTTTTAAAAAAAAGGACAGAGAGAAATTGAGAGAGGAAGGGGAGATAGGGAGAGAGAGAGACATGCCTGCAGACATGCTTCACCACTTCTGAAGTGTCCCGGCTGCAGGTGGGGAGTAGGGACTGGGAGCCAGGTCTTTGCACATGGGGATATGTGTGCTTAGGCAGGTGTCTATCTGCCTGGCCCCAACCTCTCCCTCTCTCTCTCTCTCTCTTTTTCCTTCCCTCATTCTGATGGTCAAGACACCAGGACTCTGTTATATAACTTCTACCTTTAACTCAAAACTCCACTTTGCTACAAGTAAGGGCTTCAGCCTGGAGTTTAAAACCCTTTCCTGCCATGCTGTTCTTGGTGAGAATGTGATCTGAGGGGCGGCAGGTGATTCCTTACAGACCAGGTGTACCGTGCTGGATCCAACATTCCCTCTCCCCATCCCACAGGAACCCGCGGTTTTCGTGCAGGCATTCCTTCCGCAGGCTTGTCGGCGGCCTCGATCCTTTGCCATTCTCAGCCATTCTCTAATCCGCCTTCCCCTCTGCGTCTTAGGCATCTACGTGTGGGACGTAGAAGGAAGAAAATACTTTGACTTCCTGAGTGCATACAGCGCCGTGAACCAAGGCCACTGCCACCCCAAGATTGTGGATGCTATGAAGAGCCAGGTGGACAAGCTCACACTCACCTCCCGGGCTTTCTACAACAACGTCCTCGGCGAGTACGAAGAGTACATCACAAAGCTATTCAACTACCAGAAGGTCCTGCCCATGAACACAGGTACCACAGGTCCACCCTGGGTGTCGGGCCTTGGGCGTCGCTGACATCTGACACACTTCTGGTGATCTCCAAGACCTTCCTCCCAACTGACGACTTCTTCCCCCCCGCACAGGTGTGGAGGCTGGCGAGACCGCCTGCAAACTTGCCCGGCGCTGGGGCTACGTTGCCAAGGGGATTCCGAGGTACAAAGCCAAGATCATCTTTGCAGGTGCGTGAAAGGCAGCGTGAGCCGAGCCGTGACTGCAGCCTTCACCATCACCATCTCTGTCTGGCCCAGTGTGGGAGAGCTTTCTAATCTGTCTGCCTCGTGCACTGTATGTGTTCAATGGATGTTTTGAAACTTACTTCTTAAACTTGTTAACGCTTGGATTGTTAGCTTAGGGCGATGTGCAATCTTTCAGATCGGATGTGTATCATATTCGAAAAATTTCCTTGTTTTGTAAGGGAGAGACATCAGAGCCCTGTGTACACTGGCAGGAGGTGGTGCCCGGAATTGAACTAGGGGCGCTTGGGGCCTCATACACGCACACCTGGTGCTCTGGCCACTGAGCTGTCTCACTGTCTGGAGGCTCTGGTGCTGAGAGGGGCAATGGCCAGGCCTGGGTGTGGTGTGGGTCTTTCTGCCAGATCCTGTTTAGACGAATGAACTCTCACTCACTGGTGCACACTCTTCAGACACGTAGCTTTCCCCCTTCCCTTAAATCCAGTTCCTACCATAGTTTTGGCCACAACGCTCGGTAGACTGGGGGTTCATTTGTCAACCTTCTTCCTCGTCTCTGTTCCAGCTGGGAACTTCTGGGGAAGGACACTGTCCGCCGTTTCCAGCTCCACCGACCCGTCCAGCTACGAGGGCTTTGGGCCCTTCATGCCGGGCTTTGAGATCATCCCCTACAACGACCTGCCAGCCCTCGAGGTGCGAACGGGGGCTGGGGCTGCGCTCAGAGAAGTGAATGCAGGGCATGTGGGACCCTCGTGGCCAGAACACCAGCTACGGGGCTATGCAGTGAAGCGTAGCTGAGTCAGGCCAGGCTCTCACACACTCAGTCATTTCCGCCAGGGAGAAGTCAGTATCGGTGTCAGTATCTTTTAACCTTTCCTTTCCCTTTCCCTTTCCTTTCCTTTCCCCTTCCCCCTTTCCCCTTTCCTTCTCTTCTCTTCTCTTTCCTTTTCTTTTCTTTTTTCGGTGTCAGCTTCTATTAACCTTTTTCCTTTCCTTTCCTTTCCTTTCCTTTCCTTTCCTTTCCTTTCCTTTCCTTTCCTTTTGGGTTGTTGCTGGGTCTCAGTGCCTGCTTGACACATCCACTACTCCCAGGAACTATTTTTCCTTTTATTCTCCCCCTCCCCATTTCATTTGACAAGACAGAGAAATTGAGGGGACAGGCAGGTAGCGAGAGTGAGAGAGACACGCAGAGCAGCACAGATCATGCAGCTATACCCCCGCAGGTGGAGTGCAGGAGCCTGAACCGGGGTCTCTGCACATGGTAATGTGTGTGCTCAGCCGTGAACCCCTGCCCGGTCTGGCCCCCTTGGATGTCAGTAATTAGGCATCTGCTTTATTCTTTAATGCTCATATTATTTATTAATGAGAGAGTGTGTGTGTGGGGGGGAACACCCCAGAGGGTCACTCTGAGATACGTGAAACTGAAAGTCGAGCGGGACCTCTCGCTTGAGTCCGAGGCCTCCCCCTGGGCCATTGGAAGAAGAACCCTGCTCAGCTCTGGCTCTTGCTACTGCTGGAGGTTGGACCTGAGACTTGGAGCTCAGTTGTGGAAGTCTTTTTTTTTTTTTTTAGTCTTAATTTATTTGATAGAGTTAGCCAGAAACTGTGAGGAAGGGGAGATAGAGAGGAAGAGACACCTGCAGCCCTGCTTCACCACCTGTGAAAATGGGGAGTGGGGGCTTGAACCCAGGTCCTTGAACACTGTGACATGTGCACCTAACCAGATGTGCCACCACCCAGTCCCCTGGAAGTCTTTTGCAGACCGTTATGCTGTCTCCCTGGTCCCGGATTCCGTGTTCTAATTTTTGACAGCCTTCTGACTACTTTAAAGTTGTGTTTTTAAAAATTATCTCTATTTTGCTTGATAGAAACAGTCAGCAATCAAGAGGGAAGGGGGTGATAGAGAGGGAGAGAGGCAGAGAGACACCTGCAGCCCTGCTTCACCACTTGCAAAGCTTTCCCCCTGCAGGTGGGGACCAGGGACTTGAAACTGGGTCCTTGCACATTGTAACACGTGCGCTCAACCAGGTGCGCCACCACCTGGTCCCCTAGTGTTGTATTTTTAAATTATTTTTTTTAAAAAATATATTTAATTAATTTATTTATTAGAGAAAAAAATTTAGAGGGTAGGGGGAGATTGAGAGGGAGAGAGACAGAGTCACTTGCAGCCCTGCTTCACCACTCATGAAGCTTTCCCCCTGTGGGTGGCGGCCAGGGGCTTGAACCTGGGTCCTTGTGCACTGGAGTATTTTCAAGTTCGAACTTAGATATCGCTAGCTTAGTTACTGGATAAAAACCACTCATATCTGAACTAGTTTAATAAACTTAAAAAGTCAGGTCTGGCTGGTCACTCATCTGGTAGAATGCACACATTATCATGATTAAGGACCTGGGTTCAAGTCCCTGCTCCACACCAGCAGGGTTGAAGTTTTGAGCCGTAGAGCAGTGCTACAGGTCTTTCTCTAGTTCTCTCCCTGTCTCCTCACTGGGAACACTGAGCTGTGCAGGTACCAAAGCTCCAGAGATAATCTTGGTGGAGAACTTGTAAAAAAATTCACTTGATGAGATTTAAAATAACCCATTTAAAAAAAAAAGTTTATCTAGTGCACTTCACTATTTTAGCAAACGTAAGACTGGAGGTAGAGCTCATAATGTGGCCAGGTTCCGAGTCCGGACAGAAATGGTCTTTTTTCTCGGAATGGACAAGCTGCCTGGGAGTGGGGGAATCTCTCACTCGGGAGGCCCTGGCTTGTCTCGAATGAAGGGAATGAAATGCAGGACACGGCAGCTTCAGGCTGCAGCGCTCGGAGCCCTGGGGGTGAGTGCTGGCCTGAGATGCTGGGCTGTAACAGGAAAGCGTGTGGCCGGCAGCCTCCGGCCCCCAGGAGGGTCCTCGAAGGCTGTAGCACGAAGCCCCCTAGACAGACCTCTCCTGTTCTTGCAGCGAGCCCTTCAGGATCCCAACGTCGCCGCATTCATGGTGGAGCCCATTCAGGGCGAGGCAGGTGTGGTCGTGCCGGACCCAGGCTACCTGATGGGCGTGCGAGAGCTCTGCACCCGTCACCAGGTGGGCCCCACTCCCACCTGTCTCCTCCTCCTTCCCCTGACTCTATCCCTGGAAAGAGCCGTGAGAGGTGGCTTCACTCGGCCACCAGAGGGCGCCCCAGCCCGCAGGGCTTGTGTGTGCTGACTCCAGGAATTGACACCCTCACCTCCTCTGCGTGACCCCTACCCCAAAAAAGCCCTTGGTCCCTTGCCCCCTCCCTCTGCTCCCGTATGGAAGTTTCTTTCCCCTCTTCTTTCAAGTCAGTCACTATCTAAGAGGAAGTAGGTCTTTGATAGATGTTTGAGGAATGAGTGAGTGGGCTCACTGATCAGATTGGTCCTGGAGACCCCAGGCCTCTGTGGGTGAGGGTGGAGGGTGGCCTGATGTGACACAGGGGACGGGCCTTCCCCCATCGGAGGGGACAGAGAGTGACTGGTGGGGGGCACGCTAATGACCTTCCTCCCTGGGGGAGGGGACTTCCGTGACAGGTGTGTGTGTGTGAGGGGGACACGATGAATGTCACCCCCCCCCCACCTGAATGAAGGGAGAGGAAGGCCGACATCCCCACCTCCCACCAGGTCCTGTTCATTGCTGACGAGATCCAAACGGGCTTGGCCAGAACCGGGCGCTGGCTGGCCGTGGACCACGAGAACGTCAGGCCGGACGTCGTCCTGCTCGGGAAGGCCCTGTCGGGGGGCCTGTACCCGGTGGGTGCCATCCCCCACGTGTGCGAGACACACACCCTCACGACACACATCTATTTTCTGGCCCAGGTGTGGGGTAGCAGTCTCCTTGGGCGGAGAGAGAGGAGGTTGTGGGAGGGAGAGACGCCAAGCTAGTGCTGCACCAGGCCTGGAGCTTCGTTCCTCTGGCGACGGGGCTCAAACCTGGGACCCTGTGCTGTGCTGAGCATAGGGAGGGACCTCCTGCCTGCAGGATGGTTTTACAGGGGCTGGAGGAATAGTTCAGTGGGTAGGGCACCTGCTCTTGCTTAGGACTCAGATCTAGGGCTCAGCTCACGGGGAGTGCCGGGGCACCAGGGTTAACTTTGGTGTTGCACACTCTCTCTCTCTCTCAGAAGATTTTATTGATTTATTAATGAGAAAGACAGGAAGAGAAGGAACCAGACATCTCTCTGCTACATGTGCTGCTGGGGATTGAACTCAGGACCTCATGCTTGAGAATCCAATGCTTTTTTTCTTTTTAATTTTTATTTATTCATGAGAATGATAGGAGGAGAAAGAACTAGATATCACTCTGGCACATGGGCTGCCAGGGATCGAACTCGTGACCTCATGCTTGAGAGTCCAAAGCTTTACCACTGCGCCACCTCCTGGACCACAGAGGATCTAATGCTTTATCCACTGTGCCACCTCCAGGACTGACACGTTTCTCTCTCTCTTTCTCTCTCTCTCTCTCCCTCTCCCTTCCCTATCGCCCTTTCTCTTTCTCTGCCACCCTCTCTGAGTGAGAAAACATGACTCACTGGTAGTGAAACCGCACATTAGGAGCTCCACGCCGCCCACAAAGTCTGCGGCCCCTGATTCCGACAGTGCCGCTCAGTGTCCTGGCTCAGTTCCCGGCTGCTCACGAGTCTGGGATGAGGATGAAAAGCACTGAAGGCTCTGAACATCCACAACTTAGTAAATTTGAGTTATTAAAAAACATGTATTTACTTATTTATTATTGGATAGAGACAGAGAGAAATTGAGAAGAATGGGGGAGTTAGAGAGGGAGGGGAAGCCAGAGAGACAACTGCAGCTCTGCTTCACCACTTGTGAAGCTTTCCCCCTACAGGTGGGACCAGGGGCTTGAACCCGGGTCCTTGTGCCCTGTGAAGTGTGCGCTCAACCAGGTGCGCCACCGCCCGGCCCCTGTGAATTTAATTTTAAGTGAAGCAGCTGAGTGCCTTCGGATCTGCTATAGCAGTTTTGTTTTCTTGTGTTAGATTTCTTTTTTAAGTTATCTTTTTAAAAAATATTTATTTATCCTCTTTTGTTGCCCTTGTTGTTTTATTGTTGTAGTTATTGATGTTGTTGTTCTTGGATAGGACACAGAGAAATGGAGAGAGGAGGGGACGACAGAAAGGGGGAGAGAAAGAGAGACACCTGCAGACCTGCTTCACCACCTGTGAAGCGACTCCCCTGCAAGTGGGCAGTTGGGGGCTCGAACTGGGATCCTTACGCTGGTCCTTGCGCTTTGCGCCACGTGAGCTTAACCCGCTGTGCTACCACCTGACTCCCTAAATTATCTTTTTTATTGGATAGAGACAGCCAGAAATCAAGAGGGAAGGGGTAGATAGAGAAGGAGAGAGACAGAGAGACACCTGTAGCCCTGCTTCACCACTCACAAAGCTTTCCCCCTGCAGGTGGGGACTGGGGGTTCGAACCTGGGCCCTTATGCACTGTAATGTGCGCTCAACCAGGTGCACCACCACCCAGCTCCTTTTTTTTTTTTTTTTTTTTTTTTTTCAAAATAGAAGGCAATACAGAGAAATAGGGGAAGAGGCAGAGAGAAAGAGAGACACCGGCACCACTGCCCCGCTACCTGTGAACCCTGGTCCTTCTGCATGGTAACACCTGCACTCTACCGGGCATGCCACCACCGGGGCCCCACGGCGTTTGTTTTGGTTCACGATGCCTTGCCTGAGTTGTGCATAGTCCTCTCCTGCTTTCCTGCTTGGCTCAGAAAGCTGCACTGTGAACTGCTTCACGCCATGACTGACTCAAGAGACTGAAAAAGGAAAAAAGAAAAAAGTGTTCCCCCCCCCCACTGGGGTTGCCTTCTTGGGGTGCCGTTCATGGTCTGTGGGCGGCTGTCCTGACCCCGGGCAGGATGCGAGGGCTGAGGCTGGCAGAGGCAGGCGCTCCCTGTCGTCCTGGGCATTTCTGCAGCTTCTGCAAGCTGACAGGACCCCCGTCCCCCCAGGTGTCGGCCGTGCTGTGTGACGACGAGGTGATGTTGACCATCAGGCCTGGGGAGCACGGCTCCACCTACGGCGGCAACCCGCTGGGCTGCCGGGTGGCCATCGCCTCCCTGGAGGTGAGTGCCGGGGGCCGAGGGTGGGGTGGGGGCTCAGCTGGCGGGTTCGGGGACCCCAACACCCAACCCAGCACGCGTGGGGCGAGCGGCAGCGGATGGCGGGCTGGTACCCTGATGTCTGTCCTCTCTTGTCCCTGCTACAAGAGCTTGAGGACAGTGGGGCTTGGCTGCTGGGCGGCCTGGGGTTCGGGCCCCAGCTCCGCAGGGTGGTGGAGACAGAGCCGCAGACCGCAGCCCGTCCCCGCGGTGCCGTCCCCCCTTTCCCTTTATTTTCCTCCAGAGTGCTGCCAAACTCTGGCTCGTGGTGATTCTGGGGATCGAACCTGAAACCTTTGGTGCCTCAGGCACAAATGACTTTCTGCAAAGTCATTCTGCTTCTCTCTCTCTCTCTCTCTCTCTCTCTTTCTCTTTTTCTTCTTGTTAGATTTATTTATGAGAGAGTGGAGCCAAGACAGAACCTGTGTGTCACTCCTGGGACCTCACGCCTGAGAGTCCGACTGTCTACCCACTCTTCCACCTTCCAGCCACCCAATTCAAAGTTTTTAAAGAAGATTTATTTTAATGAGAGAGACAGACACTGGAGCCCCGCTCAGCTCTGGCTGATGGCAGTGCTGGGGATTGACCCTGGGACCCAGAGCCTCAGGCAGGAGAGTCCTAACCGTTGTGCACGGCTGTCCCCCCAGGTGCTGGAGGAGGAAAACCTTGCGGAGAACGCAGACCGGATGGGTACCTTCCTGAGAAATGAGCTGCTCAAGCTGCCGTCCGACATTGTGACGGCTGTGCGGGGCCGAGGGCTGCTCAATGCCATCGTCATCCGAGAGACCAAGGGTGAGGCCAGCCCCTCTTGGGAGCCTGGGCACACCCCCTGGGGTGGGGCTGAGGCCCCCCTCCCCCGTTGAGGCTGTCCACTGGCCCATATGTTTTGATCTATTGATTCACCGGTACATTTATTTTTATCAGACCCCCGGTTTCTGATGGTGCTGGGGATTGAACCTGGCATAAAAATCATAACCATTATGCTATCTTCCTGCCACCTACCCCCACATATTTTAAAATTTGTTTATTGATTTTGGATAGAGACAGAAATTGAGAGGGAAGGGAGAGAGACAGAGACACGTGCTGACCTGCTTCACTAGTCATGAAGCTTCCCCCCTGCAGGTGGGGACCGGGGATTTGAACCTGGGTCCTTAAGCATGTGACGTGTGTTCTACTGCTATACTGCTTAGCCGCACTGCACCCCTTCTTCCCTCCCCCCCCTTAAGATTCATTTCATTTCTTGGGAGCTGGGCAGTAGCACAGCGGGTTAAGTGCACATGGTGCAAAGTGCAAGGATCCCAGTTGGAGCCCCCAAGCCTTCGCAAGCAGTGAAGCAGGTCTGCAGGTGTCTGTCTTTCTCTCCCCCTCTCTGTCTTCCCCTCCTCTCTCCATTTCTCTCTGTCCTACCCAACAACAGCTATGACAACAATAACAACTACAACAAGCACAACAACAAGGGTGACAGAATGGGAAAAAATAGCCTCCAGGAGCAGTGGATTTGTAGTGCAGGCACTGAGCCCCAGTAATAACCCTGGAGGCCCCCCCCCAAAAAAAGATTCATTTCATTTCTTTAAAATGTTAAGGAGGGAAAGATGGAAGCAGAGGTGCTCTGGCATACACAGTGCTGGGGTGGGACTTGGGGCTACGAACTGGTCAGCTTCCCACTGGGGCTTCACGCCTGTGTGAGTCCACCGCCCCTAGACTCCCCACTCCCACACCTTGTAAACAGAGGGTGAGAGACAGCCGGGGGAGCACTGGTCAAGTCCAGCAGTCTTCCCCTCCCTTCACGCGGTGCTCCGTGGTGGGGAGCAGGCCTCACACACGGTCAAGTGTGCGCTCCACCGGCTGAACTGTCTCCCAGTTCTGCAGCTTCACTTGAAGGAAGAGACACATCTAGCTGCCTCTGAGGTCCCAGGTTCAATCCCTGGCAACATAACACACAGAGCCAGGCAGTGTACTGGTTGGTATGGGGTCAGGGGTGTGGGGAGAAGAGACTAGAATAAGCGACCAGCTCGTTTCTGGAAGCTACTTTTTAAAATATAAATATTCTACTTATTTTTGAAAATTTAAAAAAATTTTCCCCTTTTGTTGCCCATGTTGTTTCCTTTATTGTTGTAGTTACTATTTTGATGTTGTTGTTGTTGCTGGATAGGCCAGAGAGAAATGGAGAGAGGAGGGGAAGACAGAGAGGGGGGAGAGAAAGACAGACACCTGCAGACCTGCTTCACCGCCTGGGAAGCGACTCCCCTGCAGGTGGGGAGCCGGGGGCTCGAACCGGGATCCTTACGCCGGTCCCTGCGCTTTGCGCCACCTGCGCTTAACCCGCTGTGCCACTGCCCGACCCCCATATTCTACTTATTTTATTGACGAGAAAGATAGGAGGCGAGAGAAGGAACCAGACAGCACTCTGGCACATGTGCTGCCATGCTCGAACTCAGGACCTCATGCTTGAGAGTCCAGTGCTTTATCCACTGCCCCACCTCCTGGACCTCCGGAAGCTGCCGTTGTAGACAAGGCGCTGGGCCTTCCCTCTGCCCTCACCGCCTCCACAGGGGACGGCTGTCACACTCTGACCCGCCCTCGTGTCCGTCCCCTCTTCCTGTAGATTACGACGCCTGGAAGGTGTGCCTGCGACTCCGGGACAACGGTCTGCTGGCCAAGCCCACCCACGGGGACATCATCCGGCTGGCACCCCCGCTGGTGATCAAGGAGGACGAGGTCCGAGAGGCCGTGGAGATCATCAACAAGACCATCCTGTCTTTCTGAGGTGGGGGGTTCCCCGAGGTGCCCCGTGCGGCTGGAGATGGGCCAGGAGCAACCGCTGGGACACTCCCCCCCACCCCCACCCCCGGCGCTCGCTTCAAGGACAACCCGTGACGTGAAACTCTCAGCTAGCGTGGCCATGTGGCCTGAGAGGACACTGTCAGACTGTGTGCGTGTGTGTGCGCACCTGCGTCTGCTCTCCACAGTGACATGTCCCCACTCAAAGCCTTCCATCAACACTAGTCTGATTTATAATTTTTTATATATATATATATATAATTTCCTTGCTGGTCAAAGCGTTTTATATTTGAAAAGTTTCTATTGGTTATCCCATCAAGTCTCCTTTATCCCTACAGAGCTGACATCATAATCATTGGGCTTTTAGAGAGGATTAATGGTTAGTCTCAGAAAGTCCTAGCGCGAAATTCGCTGTAGTAGGCGAAACCAGGACGTAGCTTGCAGATGTCATTCTGTGGAATCGAGAATCAATATTTAAGTCCTGTGTGCTGTGTGGAAAATGTTCTCTCTCGTGTTTCTTTAAAATTTCAAATAAAACTTTTAAGTGTTCTTGGTGGTCAGTGTGCTATTGCTGAGTGATTGTCAATTAATATCAAACATTTAGAGAAGATTCATTTGTATTTATTATGAGTTTCACATGAGAGAGAGAGAGAGAGAGAGAGAGAGAAGTCAGAACACGACTGGTTCATGGGCACTTGGGACCGAACCAGGAACGTCAGGCCCTCAAGCCCACTGCTCTGCCAGACCTGTGAGTCAGCAGGAGAGAAAAGACCAGAGCGTCACTGGCACACGTGCGGCCAGGCATCAAGCTTGGGCCTCCAGCTTTTCTTAGGTCACTGCTGAGGCACTGTGCCATCTCTTGGTTGCTACTAGGCATTTAACTCTGAGAATCTCTTTTTTTTTTTGTTTTGTTTATTTTTTTATTTTTATTTTTTAAATATTTATTTATGCCCTTTTGTTGCCCATGCTGTTTTATTGTTGTAGTTATTGTTGTTATTGATGTCGTCGTTGTTGGGTAGGACAGAGAAATGGAGAGAGGAGGGGAAGACGGGGAGAGAAAGACAGACACCTGCAGACCTACTTCACCGCCTGTGAAGCGACCCCTTGCAGGTGGGGACCCAGGGGCTTGAACCGGGATCCTTATGCCGGTCCTTGCGCTTTGTGCCACTTGCGTTAGCCCATTACGCTACCGCCTGACTCCCAATTTATTTTTAATTTTTAAATTTTTTAATATTTATTTTCCCTTTTGTTGCCCTTGTTTTTTTAATTGTTGTGATTTTTAAAAAAGATTTTATTTATTAATGAGAAACATAGGAGGAGAGAGAAAGAGCCAGACATCACTCTGGTACATGTGCTGCCGGGGATTGAACTCAGGACCTCATGCTTGAGAGTCCAATGCTTTTATCCACTGTGCCACCTCCCGGACCAGAATAATTATTATTGTTGTTACTGATGTTGTTGTTGTTGGATAGGTTGGAGAGAGGAGGGGACTACAGAGAGGAGGAGAGAAAGACAGACACCTGCAGACCTACTTCACTGCTTGTGAAGCGACTCCTTTGCAGGTGGGGAGCCCGGGGCTTGAACCGGGATCCTTATGCCGGTCCTTAAGCTTCACACCACGTGCACTTAACCTGCTGCGCTACCACCCGACTCCCTAGCTTTCCTATTTTTTATCCCTCTGGGTATATGGAGCCAGGGTCATTGTGGGAGGCAGAAAGTGGAAGGTCTGGCTTCTGTAATTGCTTCCCTGCTGAACATGGGTGTTGACAGGTCGATGCATATTCCCAGCCTGCCTCTCTCTTTCCCTAGTGGGGCGGGGCTCTGCGGACATATTGGTGGGGTCGACTGCCCAGGGAAGTCAGGCTGGCATCATGAAACCTGGTGGCTGAGTAATGAAGCTGAAGAGTTGACATTCCACACCTGACGTCTCTGGACACGGTCCAAAGTGAAACATGCCAACGTGGTTCCAGTTACACTGACTGAGTTGGGATCCTCAGATGCAATATCAGTTGGTATGAACTGGGAGAAGCAGGCAGGAAAGGGAGCCCCACCCTAGAGGTTTCAGGACTGGGAGAAATATGGGCTTTATAGAGAAAGTGGAAGGTTCCTGCTGTCCTAGGGTTTAAGAAGGAAATAAAAAGTTATTGCTATAACCAAATTGTTTGGCAACTGGGTTAATTTTGAAAATCCCATTGTTAGGATTTGCTGTGGCATACAATACCTCGCCATAATGTATGTCCTTTTATGCTATTTACATATATTTTTAATTTTTTATAAAAATTTATTTGTTCCCTTTTGTTGCCCTTGTTGTTTTATTGTTGTAGTTATTATTGATATCATTCTTGTTGGGTAGGACAGAGAGAAATGGAGAGAGGAGGGGAAGACAGAGAAGAGGAGAGAAAGATAGACACCAGCAGACCTGCTTCACCACCTGTGAGGTGACTCTCCTGCAGGTGGGGAGCTGGGACTCAACAGGAATCCTTATGCTGGTCCTTGTGTTTGGTGCCACGTTGCGCTTAACCAACTGTGCTACCGCCCTACCCCCCCCAATAAATCAATCTTTAAGGGGCCAGGTGGTGCACTTGTTTCAGCACACACAGCACCGTGCACAAGGACCCTCGTCCAAGTCCCTGGGTCCTTGCAGGGGGAAGCATCAGGAGTTGGGAAGGTTTGCAGGTGTCTTGTCTCTCACACTCTCTAACCCTCCCTCCCTCAATTTCTCTCTGTCCTAGCAAAATAAATACCAAAAAGGTTTCATATATGAGTGTGATCAGTGGGCTTTCTGAAACACTTCTCCTGCCTTATTTCACTTGCATGAGATTCTCCCTGGGGATCTTTTTTTTTTTTTTTTTTTTTTAAAGAATCGTCCCTTGCCCCCACCCAGAGCACTTCTCAGCTCTGGCTTATAGTAGTGCAGGGGGATTGAATTTAGGACCATTGTTGCCTTGGGCATGAAAGACTTTTTGCATAACCATTCTGCTATCTCTCTAGCCCTGGTATTTAAAAATAATTTATTTATTAATAAATAGGGGGAGAGAAACAACCAGCTATCACTGGTACATGTACTGCTGGGGACTGAACTTGGGACCTCATGCTTAAGAGTTCAAAGCTTTATCCACTATGCCATTTTCTGGACCACCTCTCTGGGGATTTTAAGACACTTTTGTGAGTTTCTCCCAAGTCACTTTCTTAAATAAGGGAGTCCCGAGAGAGGAGGGGGTCGGGGTCTGCGGGAAGAGCAGGGCTGTGTCCAGCGCCCCTCCTCTCCAAGGCCCAGCATCTCTGGGGAACCGGGTGCCCTGCCAGGCCAGAGCGGCCGGCAGGTGCAGAGCCCGGGGCGACTTTGGACGGCAGGGGGCGCTGTGCGCTCAGCTTTGCCCCGGAGCAGAGCGAGTGTGGGGCGTGGCCTCCAAGGAGGGGGCGTGGTCGGCAGGGTGGGCGTGGCCTGTGTGCAGCTCTCAGTGCGCTGCGCCTGCAAGGGCTGCAAGGAGCCGGATGGTGGTGGTGGGGGAGTGTGTGAGTGGGGGTCCCAGGGCTGCAGCCCGGGTGAGGCTGGGAGGAGGAGGAGGAGGAGGTGCATCTGTCGGGGAGAGCCAGGGGGCGCTGGGGCCCCGTGAGGATGCTGGGGACTCCCGGAGCTGCTAGGACACTGGCTGTGACCGCAGGACTAGGGCGAACTTCGCCCCGCTGGCAGTTTTTGTCACTTTGCAAGGCGGTGACTGTCCCCTGGGGAGCAGTGAGTGGGAGAACTTGACAGCAGGCGCCCCGTCTGCCCCTGTGACTCCAGAGACCACGGGCTGCAGGCCAGGCTGCCTCCCCCAGGAGGGCGCATCACTCCCAGGGAACAGGTCACGGCTGGTGGCCCTGGGACCTGGCTGGGGCCACCTTCCTCTGGCTGGGTTCTGACCCCGATTCCCTGGCCCCGGGTCCCGGCCTCCTCTGCCGGATGGATGGAGGGGTGGTCGGTGCTGGGCACCTGGGTGCAGGTCCACCCGAGGGGGCAGGGGTCCCGGGCAGGGTGGCCCTAGAAGGTGAAGGGGTCAGGGGCTGGTCACTCTGCTCTGTGTGAGGGGCAGGGGGGTGGGTGGGGAGACTGGAGGTGAATATGGAAACTCCAGACCAGACAGACGCCAGGCCTGTCCCCAGGAGGACGGTCACATGTGGCCGCCAGCAGCCAGAGAGGCGGGGCCTGGGGGTGGGCAGACCTGCTGACCCTGGCCTGGCCTGTGTGCTCCTCTGCTTGGTCCCCAGCCCCCTGTGACTTGGTTCTGGGGACAAAGGGGCAGGTCCTGTCTCCCGTCCCTCCCTGTAGAGGTGGACATAGTGACATTTGTTTTTCTGTGTCACCAGGCAGTGGGGTCACCTCCAGTGACATTCATACCCCCACAGTGCCCTCATGAAGCTGCTAGCCCGTGACCCCATGTTCTCCGGCCCAGAGTGGTGGGGTGGCTCAGTGAGCAGAGCCTGGACAGGGCTGGGTTCAGCCTGTTCTAGCCAAAGCCTGAGGTGGAGGTGGGGGTGGCAGGGGGGCAGCTTCACCTCTGACTGCCCCACCCCACAGAGAGGGGTGTCCCCTGGCACATGCTGTTCCATGTAGCTTGGGGGCTGTCCCTAGGGGTGGGGTCTCCTGGGTGAGGACATGTCCTCTGCCAAGTGGAGCCTTGTGGGGTGGGGGCTCTGTCTCTGTGAGGGGCCCAGGGGCCCCACTGTGGGATGCTGCCTGGGTCACTTGCCCGAGCCCAGCTCCTGCCTGGCCAGTCTCGGCCACGCCCGTGGTTGGCTCCTTTTCCAGAGGAAAATGTGGGCCGGGGAGCCCCTGCCCACCCCATGTGGCTTTGGGTGTGTGTGTGTGTGTGTGTGTGTGTGTGTGTGTGCTTTGCTAGAGGGACTATGGGCCGTAAACAAGGGCTGGTCAGTCACAAAGGGCCACTGTGAGGCCGGCAGAAGGCCTGGGCCGTGGGGTGACCTGCTGGGGAGGTGGGAGCACCCAGCCAGAGGTGGGGTGACTGGGGTGGGGACACCCAGCAGGGAGAGGGGGCCTCAGGAGTGGCCCCGGGGGCAGCTGGGAATCCTGCTGGGCAAGAGCCCTGGTTTTAGCCAGCAAAATCTAGAGCCTGATTCTGGCCTTGCAGAAAAAGTCTGTGTGTGTGTGTGTGTGTGGCTGCTGGGGCACTGGGTAGAGTGCACATGTCACCTTGTGTGTGTGTGTGGGGTGGGGCACTGGGTAGAGTGCACATGTCACCTTGTGTGTGTGTGTGGGGGGCGGAGCACTGGGTAGAGTGCACATGTCACCTTGTGTGTGTGTGTGGGGGGTGGGGCACTGGGTAGAGTGCACATGTCACCTTGTGTGAGTGTGTGTGTGTGTGTGTGGCGGAGCACTGGGTAGAGTGCACATGTCACCTTGTGTGTGTGTGTGTGTGTGTGTGGGGCGGAGCACTGGGTAGAGTGCACATGTAACCTTGTGTGTGTGTGTGTGTGGGCCGGAGCACTGGGTAGAGTGCACATGTCACCTTGTGTGTGTGTGTGTGTGTGTGTGTGTGGGCCGGAGCACTGGGTAGAGTGCACATGTCACCTTGTGTGTGTGTGTGTGTGGGGCGGAGCACTGGGTAGAGTGCACATGTCACCTTGTGTGTGTGTGTGTGTGTGTGTGGGCCAGAGCACTGGGTAGAGTGCACATGTCACCTTGTGTGTGTGTGTGTGGGCCGGAGCACTGGGTAGAGTGCACATGTCACCTTGTGTGTGTGTGTGTGTGTGTGTGTGGGCCGGAGCACTGGGTAGAGTGCACATGTCACCTTGTGTGTGTGTGTGTGTGTGTGTGTGTGGGCCGGAGCACTGGGTAGAGTGCACATGTCACCTTGTGTGTGTGTGTGTGGGGCGGAGCACTGGGTAGAGTGCACATGTCACCTTGTGTGTGTGTGTGTGGGGCGGAGCACTGGGTAGAGTGCACATGTCACCTTGTGTGTGTGTGTGGGGGGTGCTGGGGCACTGGGTAGAGTGCACATGTCACCTTGTGTGTGTGTGGGGCGGAGCACTGGGTAGAGTGCACATGTCACCTTGTGTGTGTGTGTGTGGGGTGGAGCACTGGGTAGAGTGCACATTTCACCTTGTGTGTGTGTGTGTGTGTGGGGCGGAGCACTGGGTAGAGTGCACATGTCACCTTGTGTGTGTGTGTGTGTGGGGGTGCTGGGGCACTGGGTAGAGTGCACATGTCACCTTGTGTGTGTGTGTGTGTGTGGGGTGCTGGGGCACTGGGTAGAGTGCACATGTCACCTTGTGTGTGTGTGTGTGTGGGGTGCTGGGGCACTGGGTAGAGTGCACATGTCACCTTGTGTGTGTGTGTGTGGGGGGGTGCTGGGGCACTGGGTAGAGTGCACATGTCACCTTGTGTGCGTGTGTGTGTGTGGGGCGGAGCACTGGGTAGAGTGCACATGTCACCTTGTGTGTGTGTGTGTGTGGGATGCTGGGGCACTGGGTAGAGTGCACATGTCACCTTGTGTGTGTGTGTGTGTGTGTGTGTGGGGTGCTGGGGCACTGGGTAGAGTGCACATGTCACCTTGTGTGTGTGTGTGGGGTGCTGGGGCACTGGGTAGAGTGCACATGTCACCTTGTGTGTGTGTGTGTGTGGGGGGTGCTGGGGCACTGGGTAGAGTGCACATGTCACCTTGTGTGTGTGTGTGTGTGGGATGCTGGGGCACTGGATAGAGTGCACATGTCACCTTGTGTGTGTGTGTGTGTGGGGGGTGCTGGGGCACTGGGTAGAGTGCACATGTCACCTTGTGTGTGTGTGTGTGTGGGGTGCTGGGGTACTGGGTAGAGTGCACATGTCACCTTGTGTGTGTGTGTGTGGGGGGTGCTGGGGCACTGGGTAGAGTGCACATGTCACCTTGTGTGTGTGTGTGTGTGGGGTGCTGGGGTACTGGGTAGAGTGCACATGTCACCTTGTGTGTGTGTGTGGGGGGGGTGCTGGGGCACTGGGTAGAGTGCACATGTCACCTTGTGTGTGTGTGTGTGTGTGTGTGTGTGTGTGGGGTGCTGGGGCACTGGGTAGAGTGCACATGTCACCTCTCCCACAGCTCCTGGTTCAAACTCCTCATCCCCTGCTGTGCCGTGGCAGGGAGCAGTGCTGCAGGTGCCTCTCTCTCTCCACCCCTTCCCTCTCTACTCCTCTCTATCTCCACCCCTTCCCTCTCTACTCCTCTCTCTCTCCACCCCTTCCCTCTCTACTCCTCTCTCTCTCCACCCCTTCCCTCTCTACTTCTCTCTCAACACCCCCTCCCTCTCTACTCCTCTCTCTCTCCACCCCTTCCCTCTCTACTCCTCTCTCTCTCTCCACCCCTTCCCTCTCTACTCCTCTCTCTCTCTCCACCCCTTCCCTCTCTACTCCTCTCTCTCTCCACCCCTTCCCTCTCTACTCCTCTCTCTCTCCACCCCTTCCCTCTCTACTCCTCTCTCTCTCTCCACCCCTTCCCTCTCTACTCCTCTCTCTCTCTCCACCCCTTCCCTCTCTACTCCTCTCTCTCTCCACCCCTTCCCTCTCTACTCCTCTCTCTCTCCACCCCTTCCCTCTCTACTCCTCTCTCTCTCTCCACCCCTTCCCTCTCTACTCCTCTCTCTCTCCACCCCTTCCCTCTTTACTCCTCTCTCTCTCTCCACCCCTTCCCTCTCTACTCCTCTCTCTCTCTCCACCCCTTCCCTCTCTACTCCTCTCTCTCTCCACCCCTTCCCTCTCTACTCCTCTCTCTCCACCCCTTCCCTCTCTACTCCTCTCTCTCTCCACCCCTTCCCTCTCTACTCCTCTCTCTCTCAACACCCCCTCCCTCTCTACTCCTCTCTCTCTCTCCACCCCTTCCCTCTCTACTCCTCTCTCTCTCCACCCCTTCCCTCTCTACTCCTCTCTCTCTCTCTCAACCCCTTCCCTCTCTACTCCTCTCTCTCTCTCCACCTCTTCCCTCTCTACTCCTCTCTCTCTCTCAACCCCTTCCCTCTCTACTCCTCTCTCTCTCTCCACCCCTTCCCTCTCTACTCCTCTCTCTCTCTCCACCTCTTCCCTCTCTACTCCTCTCTCTCTCTCAACCCCTTCCCTTTCTACTCCTCTCTCTCTTAACCCCTTCCCTCTCTACTTCTCTCTCTCTCCACCCCTTTCCCTCTCTACTTCTCTCTCCACCCCCTTCCCCCTCTACTCCTCTCTCTCTCTCTCCACCCCTTCCCTCTCTACTCCTCTCTCTCTTTCCACCCCCTTCCCTCTCTACTTCTCTCAGCTTCTATAGGGGGTGGGAGGCCACTGGGGAGTGGTGGAATTGTGCAGCCAACAAACCCCAGTGATATGCCTGGAGGCAGAAGGAGAAGGAGAAAGCAAAGGACTAAAATAGGAGGAGGAGGAGGAGGAGGAGGAGGAGGGAGGGGAGTGGGGGGAGCCCAGGGGGCATCTCAGTGGTAGAGGGCATGCCTTATGCGTGTGGGGCTCCAGGTCTGAGTCCCAGCACCACAAGTGCCAGTGGTGCTCTGGCGTTTCTCTCTCTTCACTGCCACAAGGGTGATCGCTGGGCTTGGTGACAGCACCACGAATCTACGGCTCCTGGTGATTTCTCTCTCTCTCTCTCTCTCTTTCTTTCTTTTCTTTTTTCCCCCTACTTTATTTTTATTTGATAAGACAGAGAGAAATTGTGAGGGATGGGGAGCTAGAGAGGGAGAGAGAAAGAGAGACACCTGTAGCCCTGCTTCATACTCAGGAAACATCCTTCCTGCAGGTGGGAAGCAGGGGCTTGAACCCAGATCCTTGTGCATGGTGATACGTGCACTTAAGTGAGTGTGCTACTGCCCGCCCCCTTTCTTTTTCTCATTAACAAGGGAAAATAAATACTGAAAGAAAACTTTAAAAAAAATGGGGACTAGGAGTCCAGCGGTAGCACAGTGGGTTAAGGGCACGTGGTGCAAAGTGCAAGGATTGGCATAAGGATCCCGCTTCGAGACCCCGGCTCCCCACCTGCAGGGGAGTCGCCTCACAGGTGGTGAAGCAGTTCTGCAGGTGTCTCTGTCTTTCTCTCCCCCTCTCTGTCTTCCCCTCCTCTGTCCATTTCTCTCTGTCCTATCCAACAATGATGACATCAATAACAACAACAATAACTATAACAATAAATTAACAAGGGCAACAAAAGGGTATAAATAAATAAATATTAAGAAAAAATTATTAAAAATATTTAAAAAAATAATGGGGACTAGGAGGATCAGGCAGGTGGCCCAGTGGGTAGAGGGCATGCCTCTTGTGAGGTTCAGAGTTCAATCCCCAGCACTGCATAAAAACAAAGACAAAAGCAGAGCACCATGAATGGAGCTGTGTTCTGCTGTCTGGCTCATAGACATGGAATAGACCATAGATGGGGGTGGGGGGGGAGAGTGACTGATCAATATGAGAGCCCGGGACCTGCCTGCCTGAGGCCTCAGTTCAAGCTCTCCCACCTCACAGGCGAGAGCCCGACTGTGCACGGCTCCCCGTCTCTGTCTTCATCTCTTAAACACGGCTCACCTGCAGGGCACACCTGCATCGCCCTGTGTGTGCCCAGCTTCCAGCCGGCACTCCACTGCATCGGAGGAAGCTTTTTTGCTGTGGTCTCTTTCCAGTGGTTTTTAGATATCTTCGTCAAGTTTGGGAGCTCCTCTCTGTCTAATCCAGCTTTCTAGCTCTATTCTCAACCCTGGCATCACCTTCCCAGACAGTATTTTTAGTCCACCTCTATGTTAGCTGTAAGACTCAAGCAAAAATTACAGAAGTCATGGGCCCCTAAGAGTTCTTAGTTTCTCTTCACCTTAAGGTCCCTATGTCCTTTCTTTCTTTCTCTCTCTCTTTCTTTCTTTCTTTCTTAAGATTTTATTTACTTATTCATGAAGATAGAAGGAGAGAGATGGGAGAGAGAGAGAGAGAACCAGACATCACTCTGGTACATGTGCTGCTGGGGATTGAACTCAGGACCTAATGCTTGAGAGTCCAGTGCCTCATCAACTGGGCCACCTCCTGGGGCACACTTTCCTTTCTTTCTTTCTTTCTTTCTTTCTTTCTTTCTTTCTTTCTTTCTTTCTTTCTATTGTTTATTATCTTTATTTATTGGATAGAGACAGCCAGAAATCAAGAGGGAAGGGAATGATAGAGAGAGAGAGAGACAGAGACATGTGCAGCCCTGCTTCACCACTCACGAAGCTTTCCCCCTGCAGGTGGGGACCGGGGGCTCGAACCTGGGTCCTTGTGCATTGTAATACATGCGCTCAACCAGGTGGGCCATCACCCAGCCCCATTCTTTCTTTCTTTTTTAAAAAATATTTATTTAATTTATTTATTATTGGATAGAGACAGAGAGATTGAGAGGGGAGGGGGAGATCGGGAGGAAGAGAGACAGAGTTCCTTGCAGCCCTGCTTCACCACTTGTGAAGCTTTCCCCCTGCAGTTGGGGACTAGGGGCTTGAACCTGGGTCCTTGTGCACTTAACCAGGTGCACCACTGCCTGGCCCCAAGATCCCTATTTTCATCTGGTACATTCTTACCTTTTGGTTCCTGTTTATTAAATATTTTGTCCCACTTTATATCTTGCAGCCTTTCAGCCACCAAGTTGCTGACACTACTATGATTCCATCCTGACTTCCCTGGCTTGACGACCTCACTAATGTGTCCTCACTTCCCCAGAGCCCTGCCCTCTAGGGAGAGACAGAAACAGGCTGGGGGTGTGGATCCACCTGCCAATGTCCATGTCCAGTGGAGAGGCAATTACAGAAGCCAGAACTCCCACCTTCTGCTCCCCATAAAGAATTTTGGTTCAGACTCCCAGAGGGGAAGAAATTTTAGGGGAAGAGGACCAGAGGGCTCTGAACCCCAATTGTATCAGGACCCTGAGAGAGAAGAGGAAGAAAGGAAGGACATTCAAAAGTAGTAAGAGGTGTGGGTGTGACTTAGAATGGAAGAGAAGGCAGGGCCAGAGAAAAAAATGGACTATTTTTTCCCCAATTTTGAAATAAGTACATATTCCAAAATTGGAAAAAAAAATATCAGCCCATATCGATGACCTTGGGAGAACTACTGTAGTTTCTTTTTTTATTATTTATTTATTTATCCCTTTTTGTTGCTCTTGTTGTTTATTGTTGTAGTTATTATTATTGTTATTGATGTTGTTGGATAGGACAGAGAGACATGGAGAGAGGAGGGGAAGACAGAGAGGGGGAGAGAAAGACAGACACCTGCAGACCTGCTTCACCGCTTGTGAAACGACTCCCCTGCAGGTGGGGAGCCGGGGGCTCGAACTGGGATCCTTGAGTCGGTCCTTGCGCTGTGTGCCATGTGCGCTTAACCTGCTGCGCTACAGCCAGACTCCCTGCAGTTTCTAATAGAGAGGATGGGACACAAAGCTGGTGGTAGGAGCCATATGGAATTATACCCCTGTTATTTTACGGTTTTGTAAGTCATTATTAAATCACTGAGAGAGAGAGAGAGTGTGTGAGAGAGATAGAGAGACAGAGACCAGAGTACTGCTTATGTACAGCTCTGGCTTATGGCAATGCTGGGGATCGAACCTTCAGCACTGTGCTCTAGTTCTTCTTCTAGCGTTTGCCCTTCTTCCGTAGCCAGTCCACAGCGTCAGGTTGAGCCTGATGTCAAGTTTCGAGACCTCCTTTGAATCTGGAGAGGTGGCAGTCGTGTGCTGAGCTATCTCCTTGCTTTCCCACACTTGTTATTTAAAGATGCCTTTAAGGCAGGAGACAGAGCCCTCTGGGGAGGGTGCATGTGCCAGAGGGCTACCCAGGTTCGAGCCCCAGCACCCCAGGGGAAGTTTCAAGGCACCAAAGGAAGGTCTGAAACTGCAGTGTCTCTCCCTGTCTCTGTCTCTCAGAACGAAAAAGCAGCGTGGGAGTGGTCAGACTGCCAATGCAAAATGACATCCTTAATTTTACCAGAGCCGGAGTGCCCTCTCAGTGTATGCGGGGCTGGGAATCAAACCTGGGACCCCATGCATGCAGGTCCAGTGCTCTGTCCACCATGGCCTTGTGTCTCCAGGACTTTGTGGTGATGGGCCGCCCAGGGCCCTGGAATTCTGGTTTGGATGCAGTGTCTCCCCTGCCCCCGCCCTCCCTGCTGTTTCCCGAGGCTGTGTGTTAGCAGGGCGGGGTAAAGACCCCTCCAGTTCTCCTTGATTCTCTCACAAGGCCTTTGTACTGGGCCTCACTCCTCCCTTGTCTGGCAGCCACCCCACTCCCCCATCCACAAAGGCCTCATAAAATTGCTGGAGAACAAGAAAGCCTTCTGTTGGTGGGGACTCCAGTGCAGGCTGTTAAGTCTGTCCTGACACAGGCCAGGAGCCTGGGTGGTGACCCTGTGACAAGCTCTGTGAAGTCCCTGATGGGCCCCCCGGCTCCCGCCCCTAGCCTGGCCCTGCTCTGCCTCATGGTAGTATTCTTGGGCCCTGGATGTCCGGGGGCTCATATTTTTTAGAAATTTATTAGTGATTTAATACTTATTTGCAAAATCATTATAAGAATATAATCCACAGAGTTCCCACCACTGGAGCTCTGTGTCTCCCACCCCCTCCACTGTAAACTGCCGTGGTTCTCCCAAGGTCACAGATGTGGGCTGACTTTATATCTGTCACTATCTATCTACATGCACACACATACATTTATTATTGGCTAGAAACAGAGAAATTGAGGGGAAGGGGAAGATAGAGAGGGAGAGAGACAGAGAGACACCCGCAGCCCTGCTTCACCATCCGTAAAGCTTTCTCTCGGCAGGTGGGGAGGTGGGGCTCAAACCTGGGTCCTTGTGCACTGTGACATGTGCATTCAGCCAGGGGTGCCGCTGCCTGAACCCTCTACATCTATATATATATATTTTTGGCATTTTTTCTGTGTTACTGCCCTCACTGCCTTTCTAGTTCACCCTACACTGATCACTACTTCCAGTGTCTTTACTTTGCTCCTCTTCTCTCTCAGATGAGAGAAACAGCGCCTGGCTTCCTCTGGTGTTTTCCAGATTCTCTTTCCTTTCTGTGAAGGTATAAAAACGAGATTCCTGGTGACAGACACTTTTGCTCCTGGTGGAATTGGGGTGCACAGGGGCTCAGATTTTTACTGTCTGGTAAGTCGAACCCTTTCCCTCTGTGCTTCCCCTTTGTTTCTGTCTGTCTGACTGCCTGTCTCTCTCTCCTTATTTATTCATTTTTATCTTTATTTATTTATTAATTGGATAGAGACAGTCAGAAATCAAGAGGGAAGGAGGAGATAGAGAGGTAGACAGACAGACACCTGCAGCCCTGCTTCACCGCTCACAAAGCTTTCTCTCTGCAGGTGGGGACCAGGAGCTTGAAACTGGGTCCTTGTGCCTTTTTTTTTTTTTTTACCAGAGCACTAATCAGCTCTGGTTTACGGTGGTGCAGGGGACTGAACCTGGGACTTCGTAGCCTCAGGCATGACAGTTTGTTTGCATAACCATTATGCTACCTACCCCAGCCCGATCCTTGTGCCGTGTAACATGTGCACTCAACCAGGTGCACTACCACCTGGCTCCTCTCTCTCTCTCTCTCTCTTTTTTTTAAAGGCTTCTTTCTTCCTTTCTTTCTTTCCTTCCTTCCTTCTTTCTTTCTTTCTCTCTTTCTTTCTCTCTTTCTTTCTTTCTCTCTCTCTATATATTTATTCCCTTTTGTTGTCCTTGTTGTTTTATTGTTGTAGTGATTGTTGTTGTTGATGTCATCGTTGTTGGATAGGACAGAGAGAAATGGAGAGAGGAGGGGAAGACATAGAGAGGGAGAGAAAGACAGACACCTGCAGACCTGCTTCACCGCCTGTGAAGCGACTTCCCTGCAGGTGGGGAGCCGGGGGCTCGAACTGGGATCCTTTTGCCGGTCCTTGTGCTTTGCGCTGCCTGCGCTTAACCCGCTGCGCTACAGCCTGACTCCTGAGGCTTCTTTATTTCTTGATGACGGAGGGACAGAGAAACAGAGCAGAGCACTTGTTCAGGCAGGTGCGGCGCCCGGACTGAAGGCAGGAGCTCACGCCCACAGGCCGCAAGCTCACTGAGCCGTCTCCTCCAGGCACTCAGCTCTGATACAGCACCACAACGAGGCATTCTCCCTCCTTCCTGCTTCATTGCCTTCCTCAGTCTCACTCCCAGCCAGAAGCCCTGATGCCAACTCCTTGAAGGGAGGCTTTGACTCTGAATGGGGCTGAGGGCATGGTGGGCACGCTGTACCCCGACATGGAGGGCTGGGTGCTGGGTGCAGAGGAAGGAGCCCAGACCTGCTCTTGGCTCCCCGGCTGTGTGACCTGGCCTCAGACCCACAGGCTCTTGGCCTGGTTCCTTATCTCAATCTGGGTGGGGGGATGTGACAACGGCTGTGCTGCTTGTGTCTCAGGCTGTGCTTTGTTTTATTTGTCTCTTTTTTAAAATTTATTTTCCCTTTTGTTACCTTTGTTTTTTTTATTGTTGTAGTTATTATTGTTGTTGTTATTGATGTCATTGTTGTTGGATAGACAGAGAGAAATGGAGAGAGGAGGGGAAGACAGAGAGGGGGAGAGAAAGACAGACATCTGCAGACCTGCTTCACCGCCTGTGAAGCGACTCCCCTGCAGGTGGGGAGCCGGGGGCTCGAACCGGGATCCTGACGCCGGTCCCTTGTGCTTTTTCACCACGTGCGCTTAATCCGCTGCCGCCCAACTTCCCTCAGGCTGTTCTAAGGGCAAGTGGGACCTGGTCTGGGCTGGTCTGGCCTCTCTCCATGCCCCCATCCATCTCCCTGCCCACCCCTGAAACATTATCCACTCATCCATCTGCCAGCCACCTCTCCATTCAGCAATGAGATTACCCCTCCCTACGACTATTCATTCACTCGTCCACTCTGCCACTCGTTTATCCATCTATCCACCCATCTACCTGTCTGCCACCCACTTATATACCTTTTCATTCATTCATTTGCCCATCCATCCATCTAAGCAATCGTACATCCACATCTCACTCACTTATCCATCCACTTAACCACTCACCCCTCTACCCGTCCACCAACTAAATCATTCATGTACCCACCTATCTATTTATCCAGCCATCTCTCATTCACTCACTCA